>NC_138174.1:69266546-69353024 GCF_964165515.1 Mesoplodon bidens | reverse complement strand
CATCAAGTTTGCTTAGAGAACTAAACATCTTAAAAAGTCTCTTCAGTAAAGTCTTCCACGTATTACAACTATTATGATCTGTATCCTGCACGGAAGGCCGCTGAGACGCAAGGGCAGGTAAGGACTTACTAAGGATGAAATATTCTTCCGAGGGCCAGACGCACTGGGCCTCAGCAGGTCTGATTTCGGTCCTTCCCCTCCAGACCCTTCCCCACGCCCTCCACGCCCCTTCCGCGGTCAGACCTGAATCCTTTCCCAGGCAGAGGCGCCGGCCTCCGAAGGATACCGGGGGTCCTCCCGCACTCCGGCCAGCGTCGAGCCCAAGCTCCCGGGCAGGCGAGCGGAGGGCCCTCCGCCCTTCTCTGCGAAGCTCGCGGCGCCTGGAGACCCCCAGGATGGAGGCGACAATCGCGCAGGCCCGTCCCCGCCGCGCGGAGCCGCTGTGTGCGGAGGCGGCGCGGGCGGAGAGGAAGGAGCACGGCTGCGCCCCCTGCCCGCGCCGCTCGGCGGTCCCGGCGCCTTCGAGGGCCGCGCGTCCCCGTGTCCCCGCATTGAGGCCTCCGGGCCGCTTCTCCCGCCCTCCGCCCGGCGGGAAGCCGGAGTTCTCGGCGACGGGGAGCGGGCAGAGGCCGGCGGGGTGTCCGCCTCCTATCCGCCCGGGGGCCCGGGGACGCTCGCGTGCTCAGGGCTCCCGGGGGGGAATGGGACGCGGGCAGATCACTGCTCCCGGGAGAAGAGGGAGGCCCCGATTCGAGCTTTTGAATGAACGAGTTGATAAGCATTACTAATGACAATTGCCGAAAAGGAAACAGTAAAGAAAACCCCCGCCCAGGCCCGCTTTGGCTGGCGGTTCCACCGGCCCATCAGAGTTTGGTGGTGGGGTGGCGGGGGGGCGGCAGCTGAAAAGGTCGAGAGAAGGGGGGAAGGGAAGGAGGAGGCTCCCGGTACGATTTCGGAGCTGACCGTGACCCCTCCTGCGACCGCGCTGGCCCCGGGCGGGCGTGCAGGGGCAAGGGGACGGCCGCCGCGCGTTCCGGTCCCGGGCCCTGCCGAGCGTGGCGTGGAGACTGCCGCCGGGCGGGAGCCACCGGTATCCCCGCGGCCCCTCCAAATCGGGCTTTGTTCCCGAGAGGACTCGTCCTTTCTCTCCCGGACCCTTCCCGCCACCCTGCGGCCCAGCTCTTCACCCCACTTCTTCCCGGAAGACGTGTCCCCACGCACTGGCGTCCATTCGGATGGCCACCGGGCACCGGAGAGGCCAGGGCCCCAGACGCGCAGGCTGCGTTGGCGACGCAGAGAGCAGGTGGGCGGCGGCAGGCCTGGCCCGCGGCGCTCCAGTGCCCGGCGGAGGGCACAGCGCACAGTCGCCGGCGGCCACCTCGGCCCCTGCCCACAGCCCGATGTACCTCTGGCCTGTCCGGTGGGGTCGGGTCGCTGCGGCCGCAGCGGAGCCCGGCACCGGTCCCGGATCACAGCTTCCAGCGCTCGGCCCGCGACGCGCCTCCGGTTACCCTGGGGTTGGCGTCTCTCGTCCCATCGGAGCGCGCGGGGACGGCTGTGCCGGGCGACCGATCGTCAGATATCATTGACAACACCTTCCTTTCATCGTGTTTTATACCTGCCCTCTGCACGTGCGGGGGACAGAGTGACAATTTTTAAAAAAATCTTAGCTGTGCCTCCAGGCCCACGTGCCCCTCTACTGGGCAGCTACTATTTATTTGTCCCCTGAAAGCGGTGACGGCAAAGTAAATAACAAGTGAGAGATGGTAAAACCTGGCGGGATTTCCGCTAGTCCTGTCGCGAACTACACGTCCCAGGAAGCCCTGGCGCCGGGACGCGTGTCCACTGCGCCATCCACTTGGAGGAGGCCTTACTCAGTCCGGGCCGACGCGCGGGCCAATCCCCTGGCCGTGCACCTTGGGCTGGAACCTGAGACGCGTTCGCCCTCAATGATGCTCCAGTTACAGAAGCAACGCAAGTTTGTCATTATCCCGAGGAAGAGGAGCGGCGTGGTCCTTGCGCATTTCACCAGAACTACTGGCACCTTTCAGCTGGACAAGCCAGCGCCCCGGTTGTGACCTTTCCGGGGAGACCCACGCGCCTGCCCAGCACAGCAAAGGACCCCACTTGGAGCCGCGTCTGCTGCTGCGATCGGCCGACGTGCCCCTGCCGGAGCCGCGGCTGGTTCCGTCCACCTCTTCCACTTCATTTATCTCTGGATCATTTTGAGTCCATCTTGTAAATGTTTAGCACTTTGCTGCTTTACTGCTTCTTTCTGGGGACAGTTCCAGCACTGGCCGAGACCGGCGGAGAGAGGCGACTGAGCCCGGAGAAGAGCGAAATATGGGGACCCGGGCTCAAAGCAGCTGTGGTCCTTCCCGCGCGCTATTTCTACATCCAGGCGGTGGACACATCAGGAAATAAGTAAGTCGAGCAATGGCTCCCTGATTATTTCGGAATGCAGTTAAAACTTACTGGTTTTCCCCTTAAGTTTTATCCGCCCAAGAACTCGTTTCTCCACAGCAGTTTAAAATCCAGGACATTTGGGTGCTATTCACATCTGGTTGTAACTGTTCCCCCCATCCAATCAATTTTTCTCTGTAGCTTTACAAATAATTTCGAATTAGCTCTTCTCCTGGCTATTTTGATAGGGATTTCCCCATGACTGGGGAACAAACTCCTGTACTTTGCTGAAAGTACTCTTTCTCATTATTTTTGCATAAACTGTTATAAGGAATTTAAACCCACTTGTTAGAAACTGCTTGGTTGCACCTTTCTCTGTTTTCAGGTGGACCTCTGCAGGTAAGCAGGTTTTGAAACTCAAAAGAAAAATAAAGCACTATTTGAAACTTTAGAGTTGAGGGGGAATGTATGAAAATATGAATCTCCTATTTTTGTTACAACTTTATTTCGTTCCACTGAATTCAACGGTTGAAAGTATACTTAAAACTTATTTGTAGAATTCACTTACTTCTGAAATGATTGTCTTTTTTTTAATTGGTGGATGCTGCTGTGTGTATTTTGTAGGCAGAAAATCTTGGGACTAAGAAGTTTCCCAAAGCAAAGAAAAGGAGAGTTATAAATTTTGTCACTTGTCTATAAATAGTACGATTGGGGAAACTAAATACCATCTTAATCGTAACAGCCAGAGCACTCACTCCAAAAAACACTTTTGTACAATGTCGCTTGGGTGATATACTACCTACTAGCTTTTGCCTGTGGCTGAGCGTGATTTGTAATACTGATTCTTTAAAAAAAAAAAATCTTTGAGAGAGATTTTTCAGAAAATCATTATCTTTAGAGGCACCATTTCATCACAAATTTCCAGATGGGCATGAAATAAATAGTAGGTTGAAAAGACTATTTTTATATATGAAATGCATAAGTATGTTCTATGTTTACATAAATTAGTAGTCAACATATCTCCTTGCAATTTTCTAATAAAACTGTTTTATGTTATCTTGGCCATTGTAATCCTCTTCTTTTTTTCCTCTCTGATCCATCCTATTCATTCTGGTACTAAAAGCATAAGGAAAAAGAAACAAGCATATGTTAGGGGGAGAATGTGGAGGAGAATAGGAAGGTTCACAGACTAGAGAACATAATCTTTGCACGGTTGTTTCTTAAAATAATCTTTCTATCTCACTGTTCTTCCCATCACAGATTCACATCTTCTCCGGGTGAAAAGGTGTTCCAGATTAAAGTCTCAGCCCCAGATGAGCAATTCACTAGAGTGGGCGTCCAGATTTTAGACCGAAAGGACGGGTCCTTCATAGTAAGATACAGAATGTATGCGAGCTACACAAATCTGAAGATAGAAGTCAAATTCCAAGGTCAACATGTGGCCAAGTCTCCATATATTTTAAAAGGTAATTTGGAACATAATTTTAACACAGCAGTATTTGAACACAATAATACATGTCATTTGATCAACAAAAACAAGTTAGCGTGGTATTTTTTTCACTAAAAGAAAAAAATAGACATTTCCTACTTGAAAGCTAAATTGAGGGTCCTGGTAAAAGAGAGGAATGCACGATTCAAATGGAAATTACAATTTGCTAAAGAGGAAAGGACATATTAATAGAGAAGTTGCTCCCTAAAGGCACAACATTAGCAAGAACAATCAAGCTATATATACGGTCATCGATGGCGCTTTCTTAATTAGAGATACATGACTTAAGTAACTGATGAGCGTTATTGAAATTTGGTCGGTCACTTCAGGAAGAAAGAGGACTTGATGGGAGAGCGGGGGAATTGACTGTGGGTTTTTTTGTTTTGTTTCAGTGCCATTTTCCAGAGAAATTCTGTTTTCTTATACAGGATAAGAGTACAACTTTCTTATCTAGAGCCATATCATTCCCTCTCAGCAGAGACAGTACCCTAAAATATTAGAGAAGCAGTGTGTATACAGACACACGAATCTTCCTTGTCTCCCTGCTCCACGAAAGGCAAACGTTTTTCTAGAAAGTGCCTCCATTTCTTCCCCACACTCCACCAGGACCACACAGTACCATATAACCTGCTAACCTTAAAAAGATGTCCCGTTGTCTACTACTGCCTGGGTCAGGTGACAATCTGAGACTCATAGAAATAAATGACAGTAAAATCTCAATTCAGATTCTATATTATGTTAGTATTATTTCTATAAACATGTAATTAATTCATTATAATAGTAATGAAATGGGTGTTTTGAGGATTACTTTGCTTCTTTATATTTTCTTTAAAAAAAATATTATACTAAACATAGTAGGGGTGTTTTATTTACTTGTATTGGTTTTTTTTGTTTGCTTTTTTGTTTTTGCCTCGCCTCAAGGCTTGCAGTATCTTAGTTCCCCCACCAGGTATTGATCCCAGGCCCCGGCAGTGGAAGCATGGAGTCCTAACCACTGAACCGCCAGGGAATGCCCATTTGTATTGTTACTTATGATGATTTATCCATTGAGAAAAGTACCTTAGACACTTTAAGAACTAGTTTGTATAATAGACCATTGAAATATAAATTTCTTATCATTTTGTCTTTCATTAAAACAGGTATACTCCTCTGATATCCTTTTACCAATGTTTGGTTATTCTTAAGTACACAAAACATAAAGAGTAATGCTTTGCCATACAGCAGAAGCTAACACAACATTGTAGAGCAATGATACTCCAATAAAAATTAATTTAAAAAAAAAAG
Source organism: Mesoplodon bidens (assembly GCF_964165515.1). Taxonomy (NCBI): domain Eukaryota; kingdom Metazoa; phylum Chordata; class Mammalia; order Artiodactyla; family Ziphiidae; genus Mesoplodon; species Mesoplodon bidens. The sequence goes on along the minus strand of NC_138174.1, from coordinate 69,347,848 downwards.
AGTAATGGACTATGGGAACTTCCCTGGTGGTCCAGTGGTTAAGACTCTGCAGGAGGCATGGGTTCTATCCCTGGTCAGGGAACTAAGATCCTACAGGCCGCACTGCCAAAAAAAAAAAAAAAAGTAATGGACTATGGTAGCCACTTAGAGCAAAAAGTAGCACCGTTGGCTTTCTTTTGAACTCGTGCCAAGTGGGCCTGACTGTAAAAATATCATAACACCTATCTGTGAAGAGCAGTCAGAACAGACTTAACTTGAGATACAGCAGGGTAATAAAAATGTTTTTCTTTTTAAAATATGTTTTCCATCAAATTGCCCTCCCCATCTAACTAGGCAAAACTTGTAAAGTCATATTATGAACATTTGTTACATGTTTCAAATGCTGAGTGAAATTATTACTGTATACTTTGTTCCTTGTGTGTAATTAGGGCCAGTTTACCATGAGAATTGTGACTGTCCTTTGGAAGACAGTGCAGCCTGGCTATGGGAGATGAACTGCCCAGAAACCATTACTCAAATTCAGAGAGATCTGGCACATTTCCCTACCATTGATCCAGAAAAGATTGCAACAGAAATCCCGAAAAGATTTGGACAGAGACAGAGCTTGTGTCATTATACCTTGAAGGATAACAAGGTACAATTCACGACTGAGGTTTTCTTGCCTTTAGTGATTTTTAATTTTGACCATTTGGCTACAACTAGCTACATAGTTTTATTAAAAATCATTCTGCAGATCATTGTGATAAGATTGATCTCAGTGAAGTCAGCGGGTACTTTTAGACTAACAGTAAACATTCATTTCTCTTCCAGATTTATATCAAGACTCATGGTGAACATGTAGGTTTTAGAATTTTCATGGATGCCATACTACTTTCTTTGACTAGAAAAGTAAGTATCTCTTTTCTCAGATGTATAATAGACAATTTGAGCCCAGGTTTTACACTATAATTTTTCAAAATAAAAATAATAACAATACCAGGGTTGTTCTATTCTGGACCCTTAAGTACTATATACTGTTCTGAAGTTTTATGTCAGGTAGTAGACCTGTATTAGTCTCCTAGGGATGCTGTAACAAAGTACTGTAAACTGGGTGGCTAAAAACAACAGCAATTTGTTCTCTCACAATCTGGAGGCTAGAAGTCCAAAATCAATGTGTCAGCAGGGCAGTGCTTCCTCTAAAACCTATAGGGGGGATCCTTTCTTGGCTATTCCTAGTTTCTGGGGGTGCCCGGCAATCCTTGGTGTTCCTGGTTTGCAGCTGCATCACTCCGCTCTGTTGTCATATGGTGTTATCCTTGTGTGTTTTGACATCTTCACCTCTTCTCACAAGGACACCAGTCATATTGGATTAAGGGTCCACCCTAGTCCAGTAGGATCTCATCTTAACTAAATACATCTGCAGCAGCCCTATTTCCAAATAAGGTCATTCTGAGATACTAGGGTTTAGGACTTCAGCCTATCTTTTGGGGGGATACACTCAACCCCAAACAGTATATTATAGATGAAAATACCTGGGACTTCCCTGGTGGTCCAGTGGGTAAGACTCCACGCTCCCAGCAGGCGGCCTGGGTTCGATGCCTGGTTGGGGAACTAGATCCCACATGCATGCCACAACTAAAAGATCCCGCATGCCACAATGACGATCCCACATGCCACAATGAAGATCCTGCATGCCGCAACTAAGACCCAGTGCAGTCAAAATAATAAATAAATAAGTAAATATTTTTAAGGAAAGAAGATACTTTACAGTAAAATTATTTTGGTACTAAACTTACTTTGAGCCTAAAGGAGAATTGCCATATGCTGAATCCTGTTCCTGGGTATAATATGCTTTAGCAGGGTTTTAGTGGAGTTTTGACAATGATAGTGAAATAGCTGATATGAAAAAGTATACCATCATTTTAACCATCTTGGCTTTCTTTTCCTAGGTGAAGATGCCTGATGTGGAGTTTTTTGTTAATTTGGGAGACTGGCCTTTGGAAAAAAAGAAATCCGATTCAAACATCCATCCGATCTTTTCCTGGTGTGGCTCCACAGATTCCAAGGATATCGTGATGCCTACCTATGACTTGACTGACTCTGTCCTCGAAACCATGGGCCGGTGAGAGACGGGTCCCAGATGACCCAGAGCCTTGGTTTTCTTTCCTTGGTGAGTTCTTTCCAACAACCCTTGCAATATGATGGTGTGGGAGAAAAATCTGTTGCACTCTCTGTCTTCCAGAGTCAGTCTGGATATGATGTCTGTGCAAGCCAACACGGGTCCTCCCTGGGAAAGCAAAAACTCCACAGCTGTCTGGAGAGGGCGAGACAGCCGAAAAGAGAGACTTGAGTTGGTTAAACTCAGCAGAAAACACCCGGAACTCATAGACGCTGCTTTCACCAACTTTTTCTTCTTTAAACACGATGAAAGCCTGTATGGTCCCATTGTAAAACACATTTCATTTTTTGATTTCTTCAAGGTATGACATCATCCATGGCCAATCCCTTGTGTTTTTCCAAATACCTGCATTTGGGGGCGGGAAATCGAGGCCTGTAAATTACAGGGGTGAGAGAGGTGAGTGCAACATTTTAGGAACCGTAAGGAATGGAGCCCTGGGGACTAACCAGTTCCTAGGGGGGCAACCTGGGTTGTACTCAGTACCTAGACCTGATATTAAATATGCAGCACAGGAGCTTGGGACCTGGGTAGAGCTATAATTTTACCCCCAACTGACCCTCAAGAAAAGCATATTTCGGCTCCAAATCCTTTTTTATTAATAAATACATGTAAGTAATTTTACAAATATTTCTCCCCAGAGCCATAGCATCATAATAGACTAAAGAAGAAATATAAACCAGGTGTCTCTTGTTGGGCCTTCTGGTAGGGAAATGACTTGGAATCCATCCAGACGTTCTGCTCAGGAACTCTGGAGATGCTACACACTTTCTGTGTCTAGAATGTGGACTGTTCCTGTTTCCCCAGTATGGATCCTTTCTCTGACCACTCCCCTTTTTCAAGCAGTGGGATACTGCCCTGATCTCTAGACCACTGACGGGTTTTGAAGCCCCATGTGGTAAAGGGAAAAGTGGGCCAAAAAGTAGTCAGCTGTCTCCTGCAGGTGGGAAGGCCAGTGATTAGCTGTCTGTGCTGTAAATGGCCTGATTTTCTTTTGATGGGTTACCTGGTACGAGGAAGACCTAAAGGCCATAAGTTGAATTGTCTGTGTTTCTTCCATATGCATATACAGAAATTTTGGAAAGAAATGGGAGATTTGATACCAAATCAAATCTGATACCAGCCAGCCCTCTTCAGAGGGTGTTTTGTCAGACCTTTACTTTCTTTCTACCTGTTGAATTTGCTACAGCTAAAGACTGTTGACTACCACAGTACTATAAATATTTCGATTCATAGGTGTTCTTGCCCCAGAGCTTGTTAATTTAATTAACACTTGCATGTGGCCACCTGATGTTAAAAGGTAACACGGCATAGAATGTGCCATCGTGAGGTGCTCACGTGCCATCAAGAAAGCAGTAAACGGATTACACAGTCACGATAAATCTATCTTTCCTTAGGTTGTAGCCTTAGGACAACAGTTTTATAATTTTATTGGCTGCCCCACCATTAGCCTTGTGGACCCTTTTTGAAACTTGGGAGAACATCAAAATGTGCCCTTAGCTCTAGGTCAGCATGTTATATATAATAGCGCTTACTAAGTGTTGGAGGCCATGGGCAAAATCTGGCCAGTTTGTATCTGAGGTTTGATGTGTGGAAAGAGAAGGAGAATAAAGAGTGGGAAAAAGGAAATTTAATGGAGGTTCTTCTACTTTACTGTTGTTTTGCAGCATAAGTATCAGATAAACGTCGATGGCACTGTTGCAGCCTATCGCCTACCATATCTGCTAGTAGGTGACAGTGTGGTGCTGAAGCAGGACTCCATCTACTATGAACACTTTTATAATGAACTGCAGCCCTGGAAACACTACATTCCAGTTAAAAGCAACCTGAGCGATCTCCTAGAAAAACTTAAATGGGCAAAAGATCACGATGAAGAGGTAAGGTCAGTCTCTTTGTACCCCAATTATCATGGGTTCATTTTCAATGTCTTGTGCCTGGAAAGCATTTGGGATGCTTAGATGTAGACCCTTACCTGTAAATGGGAAACCACCTCCCCGCGGATAGCACAGATCCCTTCAGGGTAAACACGGGCATAGTGGCTTGGATTAGCTGTCCACTCTGCACATGACACAAAAAGCTAAACCTTGGCCTTGATTATGCTCTCTCCTTTAGTCAGTTTGATTTGAGCCCCAAGCACTGCCTCACCTCCCCTAGCAATATGAAAATGAAGATGGCCAGCCTGGCAGGAGGAAAAACTAACTGTGCTATGGATTAAAATGAGGGATCGCATGAAAGAAGCATCAAACTAATTGTGTGCTGAAAATTGTTAAGGCAGTGCATTAAGCTTCATCTTACATTTACTCTGCAAAGTCATTGTTAGTTCAATTATCATATGCCTTTTCTCTCCAAGAGAGGCCAATTCTAGAAGGCCCAATATGACTTCTCAAACTTTCAAGTCTTAAAATCATCCCTTTGATTTGAACAAACGTACTCTGTTAAATGTTCCCTTTACCACACAAGACCCCAAAGATATTTTTTCCACTATTGTCCCACTAAAATGTACTCTGAAGATCAGTTAGCATATGTCTGTATGGGGAAAAGTATGTTTCATTAAAGGATATTATTCTTGTTCCCACAGGCAAAGAAGATAGCAAAAACAGGACAAGAATTTGCAAGAAATAATCTCATGGGTGATGACATATTCTGTTATTATTTTAAACTTTTCCAGGTCAGTATTTTCTAAGAAAATAGACATACTTGTAATTGGTCATGTTAGTAGCAAGTAATATTTCACTTAACAATTTCTAATAGTATATTCATTTAGGAGATATATGTATACCTCTGTAGGCAAAAATCAGGGATAAATATTAAATAATAATGAAAATAGTAGAAAGCCAAAGATTAGCTAATGGAGAATGCTACAACCTTAAAAGAAAAGTATTAACGTTAGAACCATGTGGTATGTGGTTAGAAAATTGGCTTCTGATCCTACAGAGTTACTGTGCGTGGATTCACATTTCCTCTCTGTACAATATTGCTGCTGACTTACCATTTCTTTGTCTATACAGTGCAAGGTATGTTTGGACCTGTTGTGCTGACCCCATATGGGCCATGACTTTTCTTGGAAATTGTTTTTATGGACCTACCATTTAGGCATTGTAATCAGAGCATATCTGACAATTTGAAAGGTTCTTTTTTTAAAAAAAAATGCAGTAGTAAACAAGTAATTGGCTAATAATAGTACTAGATCTAAGTTAAGATTTTTTTAAATTCAGAATTGCAGAATTGCAGATATTGAGCCCCGTGTCTTAGGCTCTGCTGCAGAACAAAGTTGGTCATTCCTGGTCTCTTCCCCCTTTATAACCTTTCCTAGGGGATGGTGAAGTATGTAAACTGAAGAAGGAGCTGGGGGGATGTACTATTTGAATTCCCAAAGAGCCACAGGGTAGAGTTCACTCATTCAACTCACATTTTTCGAGCCTAAGCGCCTCGGCCAGAGCTTAGCCCAGAGCAAGCGCATGATGAATGAAGATGCGACTAAGGCTGTACCAGCTATGGTGGGTCAGGCAGAAATAGTCTATCCTCAGATTCTCAGTCAAGGGAAGATGGGGAGCACAATTATTTTCGCTACGTGGCAGAAGGTCAAAAAAAAAATACCGTACGAGTCATATCAGTGAAGTGTAGACTAAGGAGTGGTCCCTTAGAAATAGGCAGCCAGTGCCCAAAGGTCAGCCGCCTCTCAGAAGCTCTGCTGTTGGGCTTTTAAGGGGAATATGGAGGACCCTGCATACCACAACTTGACACATGTGTTAAGTGGACTGTGTTCTAGCAAACTCCGGTGTATCTAATTTGGTAAGTGGACGTTAAGTGATATATAAGACATGTTTTTGTATTGTCTCCTATACAGGAATATGCCAGTTTACAAGTGGGTGAGCCCCAAATCCGGGAGGGCATGAAGAGGGTAGAACCACAGACCGAGGATGACCTCTTTCCTTGCACATGCCATACGAAGAAGGTAACCAGAACTCACCTTCTAGCCAGTGTCAGAGTAAGAACTAACAGTGATCCAACTCTTCATTCATTCCTTTCCTCGTTCAGTCAGGCAACAGCTACCTGAATGCCTCCCGGAGCCTCCAAGCAATTCATTCTAGCAGAGGAGGCAGATAAAATAGATCCCAGCAAGGCAAAAGACAAGCGCTAAGATGCAGTGAAGTGAGCTCTCAGCAAAGTGGAGGGAAGCCATTTTTACTGTGAGAATTCAGATCACGTGGCATTTGAATAGATGTTTACAGTTTGAAAAGTGTTTTCACACCTATCATCTAAGAGCTTCATCTCCCTGTGAGATCATTTCTGCAGAGTTCATCATCCAGTTTAGAGATGGAAAAATGTATAACCATCATTATTCATGTTAACAGAGTATTCATTTAAACGCAATCTCGGTTGATACCACTACATACTGATTTTGTTTATAAAAGGCAGATGCACATATGGACTTGGCAGGCTCAAGAGGACCTTAGAGATCACCCAGTAAATGCCTTCATTTTATAGTTAACAAAACCGAGCCCAAAGAAGAGTTTAGCTCAGAATCATCTATCTGGATTATAGCAAAGCAAGAACCAAAAACCAGTGTATCACCTTCAAATTGTGTGCATAATTGTGCGTAAAGACAGTGTGATGGGTTGGGTGGGGGGGCGGTGATTATAGGTATTTTTCATTTGAAGGAATATATATTGTACAAAGTTATTATATGTATTATATGTAGTGTATATATATATATATATATATATATATATATATATATATATATATATAATATGCTGGCTTGACATTATTTTAAGCAACAGCATCATGTCTCTGAACGGACAAACTCAGAACTGTGGCATTGGAACCAAAGTTGAGAGTGCAGATTTGGCAATTATCATGTCTGCCTCTCAAGCGGGTTTAAAAGGAATAAGATGACTACCAGCCCCAATGGTGTGATGGAGCCACCTCATACAAGTTCACAGATTGTTAAATATTTAGGAATTTTTCACAGTGGTTAAATTTTGGTAGCTTGGAAACCACCTGGTGGAAGTATTTACACCATGACAACAGTACATGCTACAAATCAGTTTTGGTTGTCTGTTTTGTTTTGGGGGGGAACTGATTTGCCACTAACTGGCTCTCAGAAGTGGTACATCATCAGCATTAATTGCTCTCAGTGCTGCAAGGCCATAGAATCAGTGAAAGCCAGTGACAAAACAGAAATTTCCAGAATCGAAACGTGCTCCCACATGGAGTTAGTGATTTGATATCAGAACGCTTCTGTTGGCTCCAAATGAAAGTGGGCAGCTCCCTTTCTCCACTCCTCTTTTTAAATTTTTATCTCTAAGTGACTTTGAGGGGTGCCAAATGATTCCCCAGATTCATAGCAGTTAGGGACTAGAATGATAGCTTTGTTTATTTTTTGCCCATTGTCTACTCTAGCCATTCACTGATACCATTCATAACGCAAGCCTTTTACCATAATACAGACCCTTAGATGTTCAGGTTCCCAACCAATGTGACTTTACCCTTGGGTGACTCCAAATAATAGTCCTAAAAGCCTCTAGCAATAACTTGGCTTTTTTTTCCCCCTTCTTTCATCTTTAGGGGAAAATAATTAATAGACTAATGTAAGCCTTCTTGACTCGTAGAAGACTTCCTGATGGCTCTAAATATTTTGTTTCTTAATTGCAGACCAAAGATGAACTCTGATACGCAAAATACCTTTCCTTCAAATAATGGTGCTCTGAAGACTCTTCTTAACTGAAAAGAAGAAGAATGTCTTTTAAATATTAATTCCATGGACAGTATAAAATCTGCTCTGTGATTGTCTGTATTATGAAGATATGTTTCTTCTTATTATGCAGTATTCCCATGACTGACCTTTAAAGCACATTTTTAGAATTTTATAATAAAAGCACTTTTATTTTAAAAGGCTGTGTTGTGCTAATTGTTAGCTGTGTTTGGACCATGGAGCCTTAAAAAGAGAGGGTGTCTGGGTCCTGGACTCAGAGTGAAGCATCACAGAAGCCACCACCTACCCACACATGGGGTTTACATGAGAAAGCAATAAACCTCTGTCTTTTTTATTTTTCTTAAAGATTTTTTTGATGTGGACCATTTTTAGAGTCTTTATTGAATTTGTTACAATATTGCTTCTGTTTTTTTATGTTTTGGTTTTCTGGCTGTGAGGCATGTGGGATCCTAGCTCCCCGACCAGGGATCAAACCCACATCCCCTGCATTGGAAGGTGGACCGCCAGGGAAGTCCCTAAACCTCTCTCTTGTTTACACTATTATTTTGGATAATCAGTCCCTTACAGCCAAACCTAATTCTAACTAATACATCTTCCAAGGCTTTTCTTAATCTGGCCTCTGCCTGTATCTTTAATCAAATCTCTCACAGCTTCCTAATATGTACCCTGTAGTCCAGCAAAATCAATCCCTGTCCTTTCTGTGCCTTGTTCCTTAACCTTCCTTGTACATGCTTCCCCTTGGTCTGGAATGCCATGACCCTCTTCTTCCTCTGGCTTAGATATCCTTCAATGCTCATTGCAGGAATCACTCCCCTGAATCTCTCCATCTGTGTACTTGTATCGTTGTCTTTTCCCTGCTATGGGGTCATGATCTAAATTGTAGTCTCTCTCCCTGACCAGATGTTAAGCAACTTGATAAGAGAGACCGTGCTCTTCTTCTGTTTCATAGTGTGCCTGAAACTAGAAAGATGCAATAAGTATTGAATGGATGAATGAATGACTGAACGAAAATTACCCTGAAATGTGATTAAGAGAATTAAAAAGGAACTTGAAATCCTAACACTGAACAGTAGCATATGGCCCACAAATTCCTTTCCTAATTGTTTCCCTTCTACCCATCTTCCAGTTAAATAATGTGTTATAAATTTTTTAAATTGTGGAATGTTTCATATATACAAAAGTATATAAAACATAAACCTCCAGCTTAAAAATAATAAGAACACATTCATGTAACTACTGAAAAAGAATCCTGAACCCATCTGTGCATTTCCTTGTAAAGTCTAGTCTGCTGGCGATTCTTGGTGTTCCCTGGCTTATGGACACATCCCTCCAATCTTTGCCTCTGTCATCACATGGTCTTTCCCTCTGTCTCCATATCTTCTCCTTTTCTGTCTCTTATAAAGACACTTGTCATTGGATTTAGGGCCCACTCTTAAGTCCAAGATGATTTCATCTTGGGAGTTTTAATTACATATGCAAAGACCCTGTTTCTAAGTAAGGTCACATTTCAAAGTAGTCTAGGACTTGGACAAATCTTTGGGGGAGCCACTATTTACCCACTACATCTTCTAAAAACATTCCTCTTGAAACTGAGAACAACATAAGGATTCCCACCATCACACACTCCATTCCACCTAATGCTGGAAGTCTGAGCTAGCACAGTAAACCTAGAAAAGAAGTAGAAATGTGAGGATTGAAAAACAATAAAATTATCATTAAAAGCAGATGTTAGGGGACTTCCCTGTTGGTGCAGTGGTTAAGACGCTATGCTCCCAATGCAGGGGGCCTGGGTTCGGGTTCGATCCCTGGTCAGGGAACTAGATTCCACATGCATGCCGCAACTAAGGAGCCCGCCTGCTACAACTAAGACCCGGCGCAAACAAATAAATAAATAAATATTAAAAAGAAGAAAACCAGGTGATAGGCTATGGTACACAGAAAATTCAAATGAATCTACAGATAAGTTGTTGCAATTAACAAGGAAAGTTGGCATTTGTTGGGCTTCCTTGGTGGTGCAGTGGTTGAGAATCCGCTTGCCAATGCAGGGGACACAGGTTCGATCCCTGGTCCGGGAAGATCCCACATGCCGCGGAGCAACTAAGCCCATGCACCACAATTACTGAGCCTGTGCTCTAGAGCCAGTGAGCCACAACTACTGAGTCAGCGAGCCACAACTACTGAGCCCACATGACACAACTACTGAAGTCCACATGCCTAGAGCCCATGCTGTGCAACAAGAGAAGCCACAACAATGAGAAGCCCACTCACCACAATGAAGACCCAATGCAGCCTAAAATAAATAAATTTATTTTTTTTTAAAGTTGGCATTTGCTAAATACAAAACTAGTATATAAAATTCACTTGTATTTTAATATACCAGCTAGTAACAGAAATAAAAATGTTTAAGGTAAAATCTACAGTAGCTCTGAAAACTATGATGTAATTATTTGAGGAATTAAATCTAGCAAAAATGCCCAAGATCTTTATAAAGGAAATTATGAAATCTGTTTAAAAAGTAGTTAAATCAAAAGATATTACATGTCCATGGATTGGCAGACTCAGTATTAAAGATGTCAACTTTCCCCAACATAATATAGAGTCAATGTATTCCCAACCTAAATATACTCTGCCCCCTTTTCCGTGGAACTTTATAAAATTTCCTAAAAAATGTATGGACCTGCAAATCCAAGAAAAATTAAACACTTTTGAGGAAGTATGAATTGCAAGAACTTTTCACCATATAGCAAGACACTTTATAAAGCTATAGAATTTGAGACCATGTGATACTGCTGCAGGGATAGAAAAAAATAGAGCAATACCTGAGAGCGATGCATAAACAGACTGGAAACTTGATCTGTGATCCAGAACTACAGAGAGTTGGAAAAAGGTTGCACATTTCAGTGAATGGAGCTGGGACTGTGTAGTATATTAATGATTCGGATTCCAATTTCAATGTGTGGTGGTTCTCCCCACACCACCAGGCTACTTTCCAACACCAGTTGGGTGTCCAACAATTCAACTCAATTCTGACACTCTTACCCAGAGATAGCATCAGATTCCTCAGGTTAATGGCTCAGTCCTTCACTTCAGATGCCAATCACAAGTCCAGGCTGCCACCTGTGCTTCCAGCCAACAGGCTATAAATCAGAGGTGCTCACAACCCCCTCCATGGGTTCAGTTAATTTGCTAGAGCAGCTCACAGGACTAAGGAAACCAGGTTAGTCACTAGACTACCAGTTTATTACAAAGGATATTAGAAATATAAAAATCAACATCCAAATGAAGAGATACACAGAGCAAGGGCCAAAGCAAAGGAGCTTCTGTTCTCATGGAGTTTGGGGCCAGGCTTAATGACCTGTGGAAGCAACTAGGTCACCAACCTGAAAATTCTTCAAACTCCACCCCTTTGGGTTTTTATGGAGCCTTCATTACATAGGCATGATTGATTAAATCATTGGCCAGCCCCCTCCCTTCCCCAGAGCAGGACAGGAGGATGCTAAAAGTTCCAATGCTCTAATCACATGGTTGTTTCTCTTGGCAACCAGCTCCCATCTTTTGGTACTTTCCAAAAGTCAACTCATTAACATAACAAAAGACCTCTTAATTGCTCTGTTACTTCAGAAATTCCAAAGGTTTTAGGAGCTCTGTGCCAGAAATAGGACAAAGGAAGACAAAATACATATTTCTTACTATAAATCATAATGTCAGATATAATATGGAAGAAAAACAATTGGATACCCAGCATACACTCTATCCAAAGATAATTCCAGGAGGGTTAGTGACAAAAGGCAAAACATAATATAGGTGGGCTTCCCTGGTGGCGCAGTGGTTAAGAATCCACCTGCCAACACAGGAGACAGGGGTTCGAGCCCTGGTCCGGGAAGATCCCACGTGCCTTGGAGCAGCTAAGCCCGTGAGCCACAACTACTGAGCCTGTGCTCTAGAGCCCACGAGCCACAACTACTGAAGCCTGCATGCCACAACTACTGAAGCCTGCGCGTCTAGAGCCCGTGCTCTGCAACAAGAGAAGCCACCGCAATGAGAAGCCCACGCACCGCAAGGAGGAGTGGCCCCCGCTCGCCGCAACTACAGAAAGCCCGCGTGCAGCAACAAAGACCCAACGCAGCCAAAAATTAATTAATTAAGTAAAAACATATATATTTGTAATTAGCAAGAGGCTGTCTCTGCATTGTAGTAGTATAACAGTAGTATGCTGGCAGCTGCAGTGGCTGAAGAATTATTAATTCCTTCACTTTGTGGCTCTGATAAATTAAGCCTTATAACTTATTATCAAAAAATGCCAACTCCAGAAGTTTCTGGAACATGTGTTTCTCATTGTACAAAACTGTTTTTCTTTACCCTGAGAAGGTTGCCATTTTAATCCGTCACAGTAGCACTTCCACAAATGGCCCGTATGTTCACTGGATCTCAGATGACACATTTGCATAGCAGGAATTCCTCTGTCAACACTGCCTCTTGTAAAAATAAGTGAAAAGTAGGTTCTGACAGGATAGTGTTCATACTATTATATCTCTGTTTGTCTTATAAATCTTTTGTTTAAATGAACAGAGTTGAGATTCCAATAAGGAACTCAGGAGGACTGACTTTGGTTGTTGAACTTGGAGTCTGTGACCTATTGATGGACGATTAACTTGACAAGTCTCCTCTGTCAGTGTGTTTCAAAGTTTGGTTTAGAGAACCAGATTTTCAGTTTGAACATTTGAATTAGGGTATAAGAAATTGAATTGAAAGCTTCATATGCTCATATAAACGTACATAAATTTTTCCCTCCCCAAAAACATTTTTCTGTAACAATTTTTCACTCAGCAATAAATCATGGCTCTCTTTCCATAATCTTACATTTTTCTTAAGAAGAATATTTTGGATATGAAGAGAGGATGTGGCTGTAAAGGTGTGGTGTAAGGGTTGCTTGTGATTACAGATCAGTCCTATATCTTCATTAGAGAGCTGGTTACATAAATATACACATATGATAAAGCTACATAGAGCTACACACACACATACACACATGTGCACCTGAATGCATATATAGTTGTTGAAATCTGAATAAGCTCTGTGAATTGTATAATGTCAAGCTCCTGGTTTTGATACTTTTTTAACTTCCCATGAATATATAATTATTTCAAAATGAAATTTTATTTTTAATAAAATTTCCCAAGTAATACATGCTCATAATAACAAAAAATCAACTTCTTCCAATCCCTATCTTCTTCTCAGTAGAACACCTGTTAAAAAGTAGATATTCAGACATTTTTTGGATCCATAAACTTGGAGGTTAGGTCCATCAAGGACCCAGATCACAATAATTTATCTTCTTCATCCTTTCTACTAGGTAGGAAGGATTGTTTCTAATTTTCAGCTCTCCTAAAGAGAAGGCCGCCTGCTGGTAGTACGATGGGATAAATTTCTCAGAGTGAATTACTGAAGCAATGGGTAACTTAAATGTTTATAGATAAAGCAAAACAGAGAGAGACTATACAAACTATTCTCCCATTACTAGGGTTTTAAAATCCCATTTTTCTATATAGTCAGCAACACTAGGTATTATTCATCTTTTTCATTTTTGTCAATTTGAATACAAAAATTGTTTTTAAAAATATTTCCCTGGTTATTTATGAAATTGACTATCTTTTTTTCCCTTGTCTTTGACTTTTCGGCCTTGTCAAATTTTCAATTTTTAAAATTTTTTCTTACTGACTTTTTTCAACTCTTTATATATTATGGACATCAACGCTTTCTATTATGTTTGCTGCAAATGTCTCCCAGTCTTTTTTGTCCTTTGACTTTGCTCACAATGCCTATATAAATATAGATGTTCTTAATTTTTATGTGGTCAGATCTGTCCATTGTTACTTTATAATTTCTTGGCTTTGCATCTTATATAGAAAGACCTTCTCACCTTGAAATATAAAAAACATTTTCCAAATTATTTTAAAATATGATCCTGTAAATTTTTAGGATCTTTTGATATCAGTAAAGATCCCTTCTTACTGTTCTTCTAAAGATTGTTCTCAAATTTTTTTGTGTCTATTCTTCTAGTTGAACTTTAAAATCACTGTAAAAATTCCAAGTGAAATTTCATTAATTTGAATAGTTGATGAAACTAAAATGTCTATTGTGTTTTCCTATCAGGAAAGTGGTGAATATTTCCATTTATTCAGGTCTTTTTTGGGGAGGGGGGTGGCTCTTAAGTAAAATTTTATGTTTTTTCATATAAGATCTTGAATGTTTTTACATTATGTTTTTTCTTGGGTAGTTTCTACAATTGTTTCTATTTTGCTTAGGCTTTTTAAAAAAATTATATTTTTCTAGCTAGTTATTTAATGTGTTTGAGAAAACTGTAGATTTTTCTGTCCTGTACCCAGCTACATACTGCACTATTTTATCAGATCTAATAAACTTCACTTGATTTTCTCAAAGAATCATATCTGAAAATAATGACAGTGTATCTTCTTTACCATATTTATAATTTTACTTATTTTCCAGCCTTATCGCATTGAGTGGGACTTCTAGCACAATGCTGAATAATTGTGGTGATAACAAACATTCTTACCTTGTTTCAGACTTCAGTGGTGCATTCGTCAGGGTCCTCCAGAGAAACAACCATTAGGTTGTGTGTATACAGAGAGATTTAAGGACTGGCTCACGCCTGATTATGAAGGCTGGCAACTCCACAATCTGCAGTTCAAGTCTGAAGGCCGTCAGGCTGGAATCCTAGGAAAGAACTATGTTGCAGTTGAAAGCGGAAGGCTGTCTGCTGGCAGAATTCCCTCTCACACTGGGGACGTCAGTCCTTTGTTCTCTCCAGTCCTTCAACACATTGTGGAGGGCAACCTGCTTGACTCAGAGTCCACTGATTTCAGTGTTAATCTCATCCCACAGCACACAGAAAATCCAGAGTAATATCTGGCCACATAACTGGGCCCCATGGCCCAAACAAGTTCACACATAAAAGTAACCATCACAAATGGATTTTATTCAACAAGTATTTATTAAGCACCTAATATGTGCCAGGCATTGTATTAGGTTCTGGGCATACAACAGGGAACAGTCACTATCTCTTCTGAAAGAAGAATGAAATAAAGCAGTAAAAATAAATAAATAAGCAGGACAATTAAGGACTGATAAATAAAACCAGTTATTACAGAGAGAAAGTGGGCTGGGTGGTGGTGAATACTTTAGACTGGATGACCAAAGATGCTACTGATTTTTCACTGTTAAGCAAAATGTTTGTTATGGTTTATGATAAACAACTGCTATTAAAATACGAAATTTCCAATTACTAACTTATTAAAAAGAAGAGCATTAAAATCTTATTAAATGCTTTTTAGGCATCTATTTAAATGTTCGAGTTTTATTTTGATTTGTTTTTGTTAAATTCATAATGAATTACATTAATAGTGCTCTAATTTTGAAACATTGTAAAAACTCCATTATAAAAACTCTAAACATCTAATTACGTATTATTCTTTTAATCCATGGATGGATTAATTGTGCTAATATTTGACTAAATCTGGCCCACCCCTTGTTTTTGTACAGCCTGAAAGCTAAGAATGATTTTAACATTTTTAAATGGTTGAAAAAAATCAAAAGAATAATAATAATGATGATGATGATGATGACATGAGAAACTCATCTGAAATTGAAGTTTTGGTGTCCGCAAATAATGTTTTGTATTACTCTCCTATTGCTGCTGTGACAAAGTACCACAAATTTAGTGGTTTAAAACAACACAAATTTATTCTCTTATAGTTCTGGATTTTAGAGTCTGAACTCAGTGTTTCTGGGATAATGTCAAGGTGTTCATGGGGCTGGGTCCCTCCTGAGGCTGAGGGCAGGATGCCTTTTCTGGCTTCTAGGAGCGCATTTCTTACATTTCTCGTCTTGTGGCCCCTTCCTGCATCTTCCCAGCCAGCAGCTTAGTGTCTTCAAATCTCTCACTGCGTCTGTCCTCACACTGCCTTCTCTCTCCCTGAGTGTTATAACAGTGTTATTCATAATAGTCAAATAGTGGAAAGAATCCAAATACCCATCGACTGGCAAATGGATAAACAAAATGTGGTTTACCCATAAAACTGAATACTATTCAGCAATAAAAAGAAATGAGTTATAAGAGGGAATAAAGTACTATTACATGCTACAGTATGGATGAATCTTGAAAACATGATTCTGAGTGAAAGAAGCTAGCCATAAAAAGACCACATATTGTAGGAAATGCCCAGAAAAGGAAAATCTACAGACAGAAAGGAGGTTAGTGGTAGTCTGGGTTTAAGGGTAGAAGGCAATGAGCACAGTATTCTTTTGGGGGTGATGTAAATGTTCTTAGATTATGGTGATAGCTGCCAATGGTTATAAATTTACCAAAAACCACTGAAAGGCACTCTTAAAGTGAGTGGCTTTTATGGCACGCAGATAAAGCCGTTTTTTAAAATCTGAGCTAGAAAATTAGGAGACACGTAGAGAAACGTTCATTAAGCCTCTGTAATGCGCGAAAACGCTTGAGATAAATGACCATCAGTGGTTTTCTGCATTGTGTCTCCTTACTTGTGCTGCGACAGAAAAGAGGGTGGTTCCTAACTGCCCTGGGCTTGGGGAAGATTCATTCATCCGAGACTTACTGATTTGCCAGGAATTCTTCCATACGCGGGAGATTCAAGACGAAATAACAACAATAAAGACCCCTGCCTTCGGTCCGGGAAGGAGACAAATTCACAGCCTGTTCGGTGACCGGGGTGGAAGGATGATATGTGGAAGGTCTTTGGTGGAAGGAAAGGCCGCTTAGAAAAGGCCTCACTGAGAAAATGGCAAGTTGAGCGAAGACCCCAAGGAGTTGCAACGGTAGCCACTAGATCTCTGCGAGAGGAGGGAAGACCAGGACAGAAGCCCTGTCGTAAGGCCTCGCCTGGTAGGTTTGGGTGTGAGGGGAGTGAAGAGGTCCGGGCGTCTAGAGCTGAAGGAGCCGGGAAACGAGATGAGTAGGAAACGGGTAAGAGGGGAAGCGACCGATCCTATGAAACCTTGGTCTCTGCAAGGCCTTTAGCTCTGATTACGGGCGAGACGGAAAGCCTTTGCAAAAAGCGTTGGGATGAAGGTGCACCTTTCAACGGGGTCCAGCTGCCCACTGCGTCGATAAGTAGCGGAAAGGTGGCGGGCGGGCGTGGGAACGAGAGGCCCTTTGGCCGACTCTTTCAATAATCCGGGCAAAGACGGTGGTGGGGCTCGGGCGGGTCTGGTGTTAGCGTGAGAAGTGGTTGGATTCTGTACTATTTGCCAGTCAAGCGGGGTCGCTGGATTGACTGCGGGGTGTGTGAAAAAGAGAACAATCAGAGCTGACCTCGCGTTTTTTGGCCCGTGAAACTGCTGGAATGGAGTGGCTGGGAAGGGGAAGGGTCCTGAGTGGACGCAGTCGGGGCTGAGGCAGCGACAGGTGGCGGCACGTCAGCGCCCCCCGCGTCGGAGAGTGGACGCCACCGCCGCCGCGTCCCCGCCGGTAGCGGCGGGAAAACTCCCGCTCCCAGCGTGCCCCGCGCGCCGGCTCGCGCGCCCGTGTGGGGGGGGTGGGGCCTGCGGGCGCGTGCGCCGTAGCGGGACGCACTGGCGGGTGCGGCGAGGCGGTCCCTTCGAGTTCGAGTGTGGAAGTTCGCTCCCTGAAGAGAGTGTGGGCGGTTAGGTGCTCCCGGCCACTTTCCCGTCCCCGGTAAGTGCGGCGGCGGCGGCGGCGGCGGCGGTTGGGGCCGACAGATAGCGGACGGCTTCCGAGGGCCCCGGGGGCTTCCCGCGGCCCCGCCTGAGGCGTCTCGGGCTCGCGGCCGTCACCCCTCAGGGGCTGTTGGGCGGCTCCGTGAGGCGTGAGGCGTGGGTTCAGTCCCGCGGGCCGCGGCCGCTGGGGCTCCGGCCGGCCGGCCGGCCGGTCGGGAGGCGGCGTGAGGGGACGGTGCGGCCGGGGAGAGCCGAGCGGCTCCAGCCTGGGTTTCGCGAGCCGGGCACCGACGGCCTCCGAGCGGGGAGGGTCGCCGGGGCCCCGGCGCCGGTGGGCGGAATCGGACGGTCGTCGGGCGCCTTTGCGTCCCGAGCTCCGGGAGTGTCGGCTCTCGGACCGCTCGTTGTTGACGCGGTCAGGTTATCGACCCCCCCCCCCAGCCCCCGGAGGACTTGAACTCTCAAGGCTGGCGTCTAGCCCCGCGATTTCCAGCGTCCCGCTTTGACCCGGTGGATGAGGCGCAGGCGTTTTTCCCGTGGACGGTTACAGGAGGGGTGGCATCTGACCCCCGGCATCAGATGTGATCGCCGTCGCCTCGTGGGCGTGAAAACGCTCGCGACGTGGGCACGCGACTCCATGCGATGAACCTTCGCAGCCTCCCCGAGGTTGGTTGGTGGCGTCGGCCGCCTTTGTAGCTGAGACGCTGCCCCGTCTGACCCCTCCCCAGAGCCCGGCATGCTCACAGCCTGGACGGTCTAGGCCAGGTTGGGGTTACATCCTGCAGCCGTTTCGCTGTTTCCCGAGTAGCCCAGCTCGCGCGCACCGTTGCGGGAGGACAGACTGTGCGTGCCCTGTGAAGTCTGGAAGGGAGGGGCGTTTTCCAGAAAGGGGGCAGCGGTAGCGCAAAAAGCCCAAACGCCCACGGCCGGCAGACCGATAGCAGAGCCCTCTAGGTTAAGAGGGTGGGTTGCATACGTGTGGACCTCATTTTCCTCCCTCCTGAAATCTCACTATAAGAACAGCAGAGGGATTTTCAAAAGGACGCACACCCACAAGGATGAAGAAAATGTGACAGGAAACAACAGCAATAAGATACTGGGCTCCAGAAAGCCCAAGCCTTAGCAGATCAGCTTAATTCTAAACCAGCAGCAGAGAGTTCTGGGGGAACAGTTCTACATCAGAAACAGAGTCTTCGAAATGTGCAGGTGGTGGCAGCGAAAGGAATGGCGCTGGGGATGGATGTGGAGGGCTGTACCTCGGTGAAGCGCGCCGGAGAAGTAGGTAGACCGCTAGCGCTCTCTCCCCGTGTCACATCGTTGGATTCTGCTTCTCTCCCATTAGAAGACTGGAGGCTGGTCTCTTGAGAACATAAAGCAGGATCTTTTTTTTTTTTAAGCATTTTTTTTGTTGTTGTTGTTGTGGGTAGGAGTTTATTAATTAATTTATTTATTTTTGCTGTGTTGGGTCTTTGTTTCTGTGCGAGGGCTTTCTCTAGTTGCGGCGAGTGGGGGCCAGTCTTCATCGCGGTGCGCGGGCCTCTCACTATGGCAGCCTCTCTTGTTGTGGAGCACAAGCTCCAGATGCGCAGGCTCAGTAGTTGTGGCTCACGGGCTTAGTTGCTCCGCGTGTGGGATCCTCCCAGACCAGGGCCCGAACCCATGTCCCTGCATTAGCAGGCAGACTCTCAACCACTGCGCCACCAGGGAAGCCCCAAAGCAGGATCTTTGAACCAGGGGACCCCAGGCACAGTTACGAGGCTCCCTTTATGAAAACAGGGACAATGAAGATTGAAGTCCATCATCCCCCCGTTTAAACCCCAGAACTTTCTGCAGCCAGTCTGATAACCCTTCAGGCTCAAATATGAGAATTCTACATGCGCACACACACGCACGTGCACGCACACACACACACACACACACAAAGGGAAAGATATACACAGTAAGTTAGTCACAGTGGTTGCTTCTGGGAAGGGAAAGGAACATTGTGGCCGGGGGAAAAATGGGAGGAGACTTAACTACTGTTAACTGTTTTAAAATTGTGTACCATGTGTGTATATTACCTATTCAAAAATGAAACGTATTTCTTAAAAAATAATTGTAAGTGAATACACCCTTTGACACAGGAATTTTTCTTACAGATATGTCTACACACGTGAAAATAATGTTAAGTACAGTGCCACTCATTGCAATATGGTTTTAGCAAAAGATTGGAAACAATCTCATTTTCATTAATAGATGGTTGGGAAAATAGATTATGTACAACCCTTCCTTGAAATATTCTATAGCCATAAAAAACAATGAAAGGAGCTCGTTGTATAAGGAAATGAGTAATCACCAAGATACATATTGGTGGGGGCTTCAGAAAAGTAGGTCACCAGTTTATAGAAAGAAAAAGATGTGTGTGTCTGTAGGTATATATATAAAATATCTGAAAGCAGAATATTGGTTGCCTTTGAAGAGGGGATCTGGATGGTAAGGCAAAAGTGAAATGAGGGAGAGACTTTCCACTGTATATTTTTGTAACTTTTTAACTTTGGACCATGTTATTATCTATTCAGTGAATGAATTAGTAAATGTTAATGGGAAAAAAGATGAATAATGGAGATTCTAATGTTGATGATATCCTGAACAATAAAAGATCTCTTACTATAGGAAGGAATGCTGCATAACAGCCTCGAAATCTCTGGCTCCCAGCATTTCATGCTCTTGGTTCTTCAGGTAGACACTTCATGGTTCTTCAGTGGTTTAGATGTTGGTTGGACTAGGCTGGACTCCAGACTTTAGTTTTGGGTTCTGGTCTGCTCCATGTGTCTTCATTCTGGCACCCAGGCTAAAAAAAGCAAAAATACATGAAGCATGTTTTTCTCAGGGCTGAAGGCAAGAGTTCAAGAGCACTTCTGGAAATTTGCCATGCCTCAGCTCAGAAGTGGCACATTGAAATCTATTCTGTTGATTAAAGCAAGTCACATAGCCAAGCCCAAAGGCAATAGGGTGGAGATTTACACTCTGCCTACTGGGAGGCTCTGCAGAGTCTCAGGACAAAGGGTGTGGATGTGTACTTCCATTGCAGGGTCGGAGGAAGAGCTGGGAATGATAAAGACAAAGGAAATGGGTTAATAGAAAGATGCTGTGAAATTAAGTTGAAGATGGTTGAGAATAAAGATGCTTAGGGAAAAAATACATATATATATATATATATATATATATATATTTTTTTTTTTACAGCATTACCAAGATACAGCATCCTACTTTGATATGAATCTTCTTAAGGCATCCATGTGAAGATATCACATTGGCTTTATCTTAAATAACATCTGCCAGCCCCACACCTGGTCCTATAACCAACTCTGAGTGACCATAGGAATGAAAATAAATAATGTGCTTGTAAAGACATCAGTTCTTAGAGAAGTAGTTCTAAATGTTTACTTTAGCTACTGAGTGTGTTCATTCATAGTTCTTGTGTCTGCCAACCCACCTTTCACAACAGAATCTTCTTTTCAGGGAGATGTCCTTTGCTTCTCAGATGTAATGCACTTTAAGTTTGTTATTCAACAGTGAAAATGAGTCATACAGAGGTAATACATATTTTCATACATTCTGCATCTTCAAGGTTCCTTTTTTTTTTTTTTGTAGTCATATGGCTCCAGAGTAATTTTCTTATTTTCATCTTGTACTGTGAGAGACATCATAGCATTAGTGGTTAAGAATGAGGACTTTGGAGCAGACTGCCTGAGTCTGGATCCTAGCTAATTGGATATATAACCTTGGGCACATTATGTAAGCTACTGTGCCTCAGTTTTCTCAGCTATAAAATGGAGATAGTAACAGTACTTGCCTCGGAATTCTTAGGAATGTTAAATGATTTAATACATATAAAGCAGTTATAATAGTACCTGACACAATAAGTATTTCTTAAATATTAGTTATTATTAATATCATTGCTTTTTATTTGGAGGCTGTGACTTGAATCATGGGTCTTGCAGAACAAACATATATAGTTATTCATTTGTCTGAATAGGCAAGGAAGTAATTTTTGATCCATTTATTCTCTTGAATTCCAGGTTAAATTAAAAATACCTTTTGGAAATAAATTACTAGATGCTGTTTGTTTGGTACCTAACAAGAGCTTAACATATGGAATAATTCTTACACATGGAGCATCAGGAGATATGAATCTTCCTCATTTGATGTCACTGGCATCCCATCTTGCATCTCATGGTTTTTTTAGCCTGAGATTTACCTGTAAAGGCCTTAATATTGTACATAGAATTAAGGCATATAAATCAGTTTTGGTAAGAAAATTTCTTTATATTTACTTATAACAGAATTCTGTTTTTAAAATTCATAATAAATTTAAGACAAATTTTATTAGCAGACATTTGGTTTAATTTAAAAATCCTTTAATGAGTATTCTTAGAAACTCAGCAGTGTGTGAAGACTGTGTAATGGTCAGATTTCTCTTTTTTGCCATCAGTTAGTTTCCATGGGGATGAGTGCTTACATCATAAATGTTTCTCCCTGATATTGCCAAAGAATCTACTTATGATGTAATTTCCATATTGAAATTTAGGATATATAGTTCTAGGTATTTTGCCTTGTATACTATGAATGTACAAATAATATATGATTTCTGTATTAGAAACTATAAAACCCCTGGATAAAACAAATCTGAAATTTCTTTTAATCCAGATTACTTAAAGCTTACTGAGTTTTTCAGAGCTTTAAATTAGATGTTAGTATTATCACATTTTGTATTAGTTGGAAGCTTTTACTGGCTTTTTTTCCCCTCCACGATTTGTTCTTTAAAAATATTTTAGTACTTGAATTTGTTTTAGACAGTGTTTTTTTTTTTCACTTATTTGCCTGTATTACCCAGTTTATGATTTGACAGTGAAGGCATGACCACAGAGCAAAGAATTGATTACCTCTTCCAAGAAGAATCCCTTGAAATTTCTTGATTGTTTTTGCAAAAATTTTCATACATTTCAGTAATGATGAGAAAATATATGTTGGTTTTCCAGTGGAATATTTCATGGGAGAAGAATTGATAATTTTTTGGTCGATTATTTTTCTAGAATTACCTAAAGACCTCAGGAGAATACAAACTTGCAGGTGTTTTCCTTGGAGGTAAGTTTTCAATACTTGTGAATACTTTTTCTAAAATCTATTCATTAATATAGGAATAGGTAATCGAGAATTAAAATTAATGACAGGAAGAGACTTAAGGATTTTTTGTTTTGTTTCGGTAAGTCACTTCCTGGTGTTACACCAAGATACTTTAATATTTACATCTAATTTAAACCTCATATATATGTGTTATAACCTGAAGAGGTCTCCTTTTATTTATATCCCTGAATCACCCCCTCTCAAATGATTCCTTCACAAGGATTGTCTTCACCACTTCAAGTATTCTTTTAGAAAATAATTCTTTTTTTTTTTTTTTAAGATTTGACTTAAGATCAGTTTTTAGCTCTTCACAAGTCTATGGGTACTGCAGCTTTTTAATTGGCACCTGTTGTAGTTATCAGCAATATGATGGATGAACAGTGAATGAAATCTGATTTGCCACATTATCATCACCACTACTTTATGTGAATGTTTATATTTCAAACTGAACTTAATTTTAATTGGTTTTAGGTCGTTCAATGGGCTCAAGAGCAGCTGCTTCTGTAATGTGTCATATTGAGCCAGATGATGCTGATGGTTTTGTTCGAGGTCTCATTTGTATTTCCTATCCACTGCACCGTCCAAAGCAGCAGCATAAACTTAGAGATGAAGATCTCTTTCGTATAAAAGATCCTGTACTGTTTGTGTCAGGCTCAGCAGATGAAATGTGTGAAAAGGTGAATTATAACTTGATATTTGTGTGAATGAGAGAGAAAGAATGAAAGAAACATCTTGGGAACAAGATATTACCTGCAACATTCAGTCTCTTTAAAAAGATGCTGATTTTAGGGACTTCCCCGGTGGTCCAGTGGTTAAGACTCTGCGCTTCCAATGCAGGGGGTGCGGGTTTGATCCCTGGTTGGGGAACTAAGATCCCACGTGCTGTGGCCAAAAATAAATAAATAAATAAATAATTTTTTACAAGATGCTGATTTTACTAATGCTAGTTTTTTTCCTTAGTTAACCCTGTTGCTTTGGAGAACCTAAAAATATAAGCATACTGACAATATTCATCCCCCTGTAAAGAGTGTTGGTAAATGGATTAACTCTCACGTAGAAAATGAAGGATTAATATCTGAATCTTGTGAATTTCGGATTACTAGACTACGTTTGGTTTATCATTTCAACATTTAAGCAGATCTCTTCAATTTGTTATAAAATTGACTCTTGAAAAAAAAGTAACTTGTACATATTACTAAGTTTTAGTGTATTTCCCAGAGCATATAAATAATTTCCTTGGGGAAAACATTTTTTAAGAGATTTTTTTTGGCTCTAGTTTACTTAATGATTTTTTAGCATCAGTAATGAATGCTGAATCTGTTCTGTTGTGTTGCTGTATCTGAAAAACATGGACTGCCACTTCTTGCATGTTCCATTGCCTCAAAAGTTAGCTGTAGACTAGGTTTTAATATTTAGTGAATGGATGCCAGTATAGGTGCGGTGGGAGAGAGGAAATCTTTACTGAACACCAGTAGAACATTAGTCTAGTATCATCTTCTTTTTTCCCTTTAGAACTTGTTGGAGAAAGTGGCACAGAAAATGCAAGCTCCTAATAAAATCCACTGGATTGAGAAAGCAAGTCATTGCATGGCAGTGAAAGGACGGTCAACAAATGATGTTTTCAAAGAAATAAATACACAGATTTTGTTTTGGATCCAGGAAATCACTGAAATGGACAAGAAATAATTGTCTGTAGTTACAAGCTATGTTATTTTGAATACAAATACAGTTAATTTGTTAAAGAACAACATACCTCTAAGCATTATGGGATATATTTCAGACTAATTTAATGTTCTTTATTAATGTTCCCCCATTTTTTAAACACATTTTAATTGTGAAATTAATGCCCTTTACAAAGTGTCTTTTGAAAGCACTGTTATAGTTGTATAAAGTTGATGTACAAATATTGAAGGTGGTCTAAATATAATTTATTTTCTTTAATATAGTTAAGTTTTGAAAAATTAAACATTGAATTTGTTACAACAGAACTTTTGTCTTATTGCTGCGCAACTGAGAACGTACTCTTAATTTTGCAGAGCAGTGTCATCTTTATGAAAGGAAACCAACTTTAGTAAATTTAGTCAGTTTTATAGAATGTATACATCTATTAACCTAATCTTTTAATAAATCTCAAGGGATAGATGAAGATACATTTTCAAATATGGGGACTCTGAACATTGTTTTTAGAATAAAGTAACAACTTTCATTCATTAAATGTTTACTGAAGGTCTGTTATAGGCAAAGCCTCATTAGGTTTGCAGTGATGAGTAAACACTTGGAGTTTGGTGTAGTGGGGGAACTTGATGTCTAAAGCTCTCTGATTAAGGGAAGAATGAAATAAGGAGTAAATAGTGGGACTAACCTCTGTGCTGTATCTAGGCAGAGTTAGGGCACTTAATTTTGCCTTGAGAAGTGCGGGTATCACTTGGACTAGACTTGAATGGTATTGAGTTATATATTAAAAACATAGGTTCTATATTTCCTATAAAGAACACGAAAATGTGATGAGGCTGATGATATATATATATAAAGTTTGTAGTGAGCAGTGGTTTTCTATAGTAGGAAATTAACGCCCTTCCCTGGTTTCTCTACTGCCCTAAAGTTAGGCCCTTCAGACAGCCAGGGTGGCCTGGGAAGCTTGCAGATTTTTGAGATCCCTCACTCCTCCTGCCCTGGTGAGGTTAATGGATTTTAATTACTTGTTAACTTTTCTAAATAGTGCATAAAGAACGAAAACCTAGATAACAGTATCTAAATTGTGTGTATTATAGAATGAAATCACGTACAACTACAAAATCGAAATTTCCATGTCACTCAGTGTACAATAGTTATTCACTTTTTGACTGAATTTCTTGAACAAGGCCCTAACTTAAATAGTATATAATTCTTAACTTTTAAAACAAGAGTGATCAAAATATTATAAAAAATATTTAACCAGAGCTGACAAATATAATAATGGTCTAAAGTGTAAATCAATTGGAAAATATTAATACTGTAAACCAGAAGTGAAACTAAAAAGGAAGATACAAAGGAAAACTTACTATAAAGCAGACTATAATATAAAAGTACAATGAAGAAATCGATTTAAAAGGTTACTAACCTGCCATGTAATTATAATATTCAAGTTTTCAAATTAAACTATAGGCATAATATGGATGACCAAAGATACTACTATAAATATAGGGATGTCGTAGAAGGTCATTTAAAGTTGATTTTACCCTGCGTCATCTATGAGAAACTACTGTTCTTGATTGATGAAGTAACTTGTCATTTGAGAACTGTGTACCTAGGCATGGGTGGGGAACATACAACTGCGAGAGAAAGATATGAGTGATACGTGTAAGGCCAAAATAAAAATTTGTGAAAAGGTCCCATCTGCTCTTCTGCACAGAATTGACACATCTTGCAGGGAAAGGGTGCAGCTCCTTCAAGTTTGAGATTATGGGCAAAGAGCTATCCTGGCGCCGGCTCTGGTAGGCCCTGATTAATGGCACAACCATTCACCTAAATCAGTAGTTCTCAACTGGGAGTGATTTTGTTCTCTAGCGGACATTTGACAAGGTCTGGAGACATTTTTGGTTGTCACGGCTGGGGTGGGGCTGCTACTGGCCTCTCATAGGTAGGAGAAAGTCATATGCTAATACCTGCAGTGTACAGGACAACCAGCCATTACGAAGATGCAGCCGGTCCAAAATGCCAGTAATGCCTAGGTTGAGGAAGCTAGTCCTTGACAAACCAGCTTTGGGATTATCTTTAAATACTTTCTCCTTCACCATTAGCTTTTCTACACCACTTCTGAATCCATTTGCTTCCTTTTAGTTGCCAAATCCTGTGTTTTCAGTATCAAAGTCTGATTCTACCCCCATACTGTAAAATGAATTATAGTAGCCTAATTCATTTTCCTATTTTATTTTCTCCTTGGTTCAATAAACCATTTGATACCTCTAACTCAAAAACTGTTGGAGGATCTCCAAGGGTGACTATTAAGATTAAAGACCTTAGTTCAAGGCTCTCCACGATAGGCCTTATCAACATTTTAACCTTATTTTCTCTCCCCCATACTCTGAACCTGTACACAGTACTCCAGCTAACCTGGATACACAAAGTTTATGAACAAGTCTTTGTCTTCTCTTCCTGAAACTTTTTTCTTTGTTAGTCTTTGTCTGTTACCAAATCATACTCATCCTTCAAGGCCCTTAAATTCTCTTTCCCACTTCACAGCTTTTCTTGAATTACCCCAACCATCTCTCCTTCAAAGCCACATAATATCTTCTCTGTTGCTATTCACACTCTGCCTTTTCAGAGATTATTGACATATTTGCTCTATACAACTAATTACATACTGCTTCGGGTCAGGGAATGGTTTTACTCATCTTTGTATCCATAAAGCACTTGGTGTTACTTGCTCAGTGCCTTAGTCATTCATTATTCAATAAATCCTTGTATTGAACTAAGACATTAATATCCTTGGTTTTATATTGCTATTTTATACACTTATTACTGGGACTTCCTCTTTACATGTAAAGAACAAAAACCTGGTTCACAATGTCCAAATAGTTCAAAGAGTGTGGCATTGGTAGATATATTTTTTTAAACTTAAATAGAGATTTTTTCTGGGTGTGTTCTTTCTGTATCTATATTACTGTTAGTAATGGGATTTCTCTGCTGTTATTTTTTATTGTCTTCGTGACTTTTAAAAATAAACATAGCATTTACTTTTTTTTGCTGCTCACTTGAGATTGACATAAGAAGAAGTTTCTAGTGCAAAGGACAGAGTGTCTATGCTGAAAAATAGGTAATTGTACTTTTATTAGTTGTCAAGTACTTAAATAACAAAAATGACAAAGCCCTGGAGGGGATGGGGATACTCTTCTTTACCTCTCTGCAGACTTAAGCATCAGCGGGAGTGGTACACAGAAGCTCCTTTTCAGTTCTTATAAGAGGTATTCGTGGTATACTAATTAGGGATTCAGTGTCATCAAGCCCTAAAAGATCTAAGGAACTAGAGAGTTCCTTAATGTTAAAACGCTCAACCCCCTTTAAGATAGTTAACATTAAATGAATTAGAGAACGTCTGCCATCAAGGCAAGAGAAATTGAGTATTTTGCCAGCTGCATTAAATATTATAGAAAACCCCAGCAGAAATAAAATCACCCTGATCGTGTATATGGATGGGGAGTCAGAGAGGAGGGTGGACCTTACCCTAGAAAAGCCAGAGGAATTGTTGAAGTTTCTTCTAGAACTAAGGAATGCCTACCATGCATTCCGGAGAGCTATACTTTGCAAAGACAAACCCCATGATCACAGATAACTAAATTAAGATAATAAATACCTGTCGGCTATGGTCCAGTAGACTGGGAGAGTGTAAACTCCTAGGATGCGTCATTGATCTCATTATTTCTAATTCTCAAGGGAAGTAAGAGCTCAATAAATCTTTCTTGCACTCAGTTAAAGTTATGTGACAGAAGAGGCCTGAACAGTTAACTCTGGTGTAAAGAATTATACTTCTTTCCTCAACCGACCTTGAATAAGTGAAGACAGAGGAAGAATTAATTCATTACGTCTTCAAAGGGAAAGTGCTCTAAATCCAAGGTAGTATTAATATTTTCATTAATAGTCCAGACTTTTTTGTATACTTGTGACTAAACTACTCTCTAGACTTTGAGGGAAGGCGAGCAGTGCTTAGATCTGGTTCTGCCCCACCCTAATTCTGACATCAGCAAGCATCACAAGTAGCTGCTCCTTGGAATCAACAGAAACAGGGTGAAGAGGAAATTCACCAGGAGACCATTCCAAAATCTACCAAATTCTAACTTGGGTTTTCAGCATCACAGTAGATTGTCGAAGAGGAACACGGCTGAGAGACCCCTCTAACAAAAAGAAATATAAAATGAGGTGTTCTGTTTTGCTAAAACATCAAGTTGATGTGAGCTCAGTTAAATACCCATTATGACATGTACCTCACTCTTCTTAGACCCAGAGCAATCACTGCTGCACTTGACAAGGCACTGGGCACCACTGGACATTTTTTTTCTGGCAGAGCATTGCACGTGGTTATGAGATGGGCCTACCACCTTTCTGTGTTTGGGGGCATCCAGAATCGAGGACTTTGGAATGAAGACATCAGTCTATTTCACATATAACATAAAAATGTCAAAGTAATTTTATTTCTTAAAAAATGGAAAATAATGCATTTTTGACATGGGACCTTCTAGAGTCCTGGATTTCTCAAAATAACTGGATGGCAATCTTATTTATAATTTTTCTGGGAATTATCTTTGAGATCATACTCATAAAGATTTGTACAGCCTTTCAGAAGAAGCCTGCACTTCCTTCAGAAAAGGATAATACAGATGCCCACAAGGTAAGAACAAATGCTTGATTTCCTTTTCCCCGATTTTTCAAAGTAACACATAAGAATAACTTATAAAATTGTGGAAGTTCATTTGGATTACTCTAATATTTTATTGTCTCCCTTGAAACAGGAAGAAGACAGTTGCCTTAAAAGCATGAAATTTGGTAAGTATCCTACAATTTAATATTTTAATATAAAACTTGTTCAGCCTGAGCTTCTCCTTTTGGTGCTCTGACATTTTTTATTCCCATTTATCTCTAGGTAACTGGTCAATTCATTCATCTTCAGAAGAAAGGTAAGTGATGTATTTTGAAATTAGATGAAACAGGTTGGTTTTGTTCTACTCAAAATTACATCTGAATTACAGAAAAGGGTTTTCCCATTTGTATAGAGGATGACAGCTGTTCAACATCATAATTCAGTTGAACTCTGATTTTTTAAATGGTTGCTCTGTTCCAAGCTGTGTCAAATGGCTTTTTATGTATTGTTGAAATTATCCTTTTAGGTAGGTAGACTCATTACCATTTTTACAAATGAGGAAAATAAAGCTTAGAGAGGTTAAGTGGCTTGCTTCCCTACCCCATCCTCTCTCTCCAATACACATGAAGAAGTAATAATCACCAGTTCTGAAAATTCAGTTGAAAAATATTCATTTAGCACCTCCTGTGAACCGAGCAGATCCTGAGCTAAGTGCTGCAAGAGTGACATGAAATGAGTTTATATCATCAGCATCCTAAGGATGCCTGAGTGCTAGAGATTAAATACAGACATCACTACTCTTGTTGCTATCAATATCTTAATTGTTTTCATCGAAGTCTGTTCAGCAATCATTAGATATCCCTATACAATGGACATTGGGTTTTATACTGGGATACAATTAATAAGATGGTATCTCTTCTCCGGAAGCTTATATTCTTGTGGAGGAGACATAGATATAGAGATGATTGCTTGCACTACGGTAGCACAGTGATAGGAGTACTATGAGAACATCTAGGAGGTACCTAAGCCAACATAGGGGTGTTGGGCTGGCTTCATGAAGAAGGTTATACTGGAGCTGAATTTTAAAGGATAAGTGAAAATTAGTCAGAAAAAGACAGTGGGTTAGGAGGATAAGAAAGGCAATTATAAGCCATGAGCAGAGGCAAGGAAATAAGGAACAGGGTATGTGCAATAAATTATGATGATTTCAGAGTTGCTAGAATGCTAAGGACGAGTCAGGGAGTAGTGGGAGATGAAGGTGAAAAAATATGCAGGAGTCAGATCACGAGGGACTTTCTATACCCTGTTAAGAAGCTTGGAGTTTATTCTGATAGTGAGTAGCCACTGAAGGTAGTTAAGCGTAGGAGTGACACAGTTTTGTGTTTCAGCTAGATCACTAGTAGCTAGCTGTGTGGAGTATGCATCTGAAAATTAATTTCTTTCAGTTGTCAGTTGTAAAGGGGCTTTCTTCATTTAACCTGGTTGCTCTATTTTTATATTGAGTACTAGCAACTCTAGTTATAAAGTGGGTGTCCTGAGAAGCAGTAACAGTATCTGGAAGTACGGGGAGGTGGAATCCCAGTAAGGGTTGGTTGGGAACAGGAATGCCAGAGCAAAGCAGGACACCTCAGAAGTGCATCCACCATAAACGATCATCCAGAAGTCAACTGGACAGACCAGGAGTTGGTGTTTGAGGTGTACAAGGCTTAGGTGTGCACTGTGATTGAAGATTCTCATGTAACTAGAGGATTGACAGGCAAGAGAGGAAGCCACAAGAGGAAGTGGGGAGAAAAGGATTTTTAGCACCAGGATCAAGATAATCTGAGAGTTTCCCCATCCCTCTGTGCCATTATTCCATTCCTGCTTAGTCGCAATTAAATAATTTTAATAGGCTTTAGGGAAAAGTAATTGAGAAGAAGAGATTGGGGGGGATGGTGTTGAGGGAAAAGGGTTAGGAAAGAGATATGGCTTCCATGGTGGCAGTACATTGTAGTGAAAAAACACATTTTAAATTAAAAAGGTCTAGGTGTATGTCATAGTTCTGCCTCTAAATGATGGCATGGCCTTGGGCAAATGACTTAAACTCACTCCTTTTCCTTACTTTCACAATAGCAGTTAGAAGAATTACCTCTTAGGACTGTCTTGAAGATTCGTTAAAATGATATGTGTAACAAAGCAAAAATATTTTACTGTGGCACCAGAATTCCTTTTTGGGGTAGAATTATATTTGGGAGAGCATCTTAAATTATTTTGAGATTAAAGGGCTTAAATATTGGTAGAAACTCAAGCATAAAAATGGTTAAAGTTGCACTGCATCAGAGACTGAGTGGGTTTCGTCTTGCTTATGAGATGAGAGAGAAGAGAAAGGGGAGGGGTGGGCAGAGAGCGGGGAGGAGCGGGGGAAGCATGTGAGGCTCAGGACTGAATGGCACCAAGGATGTCAGAGGATGAGCCCACCACTCAGTACCTGGAGTCAGGGAGAGCCGTGCTGGCCAGGCAGAGTCTCAGTGAGCAGTGCAAACTGCTGATCTTATATCCATTGAGTTTTGGGAAATGGTTTGTTTCAGGGTTGACCTCAGCCTTATACGTGTGTTCCTGGGAAAGTCTGCCATCAATTGCCTGAGTTTCAAAGATTAAAGCTGTCACTGGTTGGCTTCAGAAGTGTTTTTCCTGAAGCGAGTTACCATTGATAGACAAAATTGTTTAAAAGCAGATTTGGTGTTTGTTACTATGACTCTAGGATTATGCTATGACTCTACGCCATTGATTGATTTAACTGATTTACAACCACTTCTAGTACTTACTTGTTGCCATGGCTATAGAGCTGTCAGTCTTTTCCTAGAAATATGGGGAGTTCTTTTTAAAAAGGCCAGTTGAGATTCCCTGGTGGGGAGAGGCCAAAGGACATTTTAAAAATAGACAGACATGCCTAACGGTTAAGTGGGAGTTGTTTGTATTGCTGTAGTTAACTCCCTTCTATATCTGCCTCTAGCTTTTCGTTAAAGTTAGCCACATGTATGGGTGGTTTGTGTATGTGTATTTTTCCCCCTTCATTGAACCTGAAGAACGGGTTGGGTTGTATATCTGGATCAGCTTGCTGTGGACAAGCGTTAGCCATCAGAAAGCTAGAGGTGAAAATGGCCACTCAGCAAATATTACTGAGGGCCTACAATGTGCTGCAGGCCCTTGAGATACAGCGGTGAAAAAAACAGACATTGCTTCCCACCTTATGTTTTAGACAGAGGGGAGTCTGATAGTAAATGACAACGTGACAAATAAATTATATGGGAGGTGGTGATAATTATATGTGATATGGTAAAACAAAAGATAGTGTAGGGTAAGAGGAATCAGTGTGCCAGAAGTAGGAGAAGAGAGGTAGGTGCAATATATGTGGTGGGATTTGACTAAAGCCTTGAAGCGATGGGGAGTTAACCAAACAGAAATGGTAGAAGAGTATTAGAGAGGTTAGAGAATAGGTGACCAGATCATGGTTGGACCCTGCAGGCCATCTTAAAGACAGTGGCTTTTACTCTGAGTGACAACAGGGGATCATTGTAGAGTTTTATGCGGGAGACTGATGTGTTCTGTCTTATATTTTTAAAGGATTATTCTGCCTGCAGTGTTGAGAGTAGACTATACTGGGTCAAGGGTCTAGGCAGACAGCAGGCTTTTGCAAGTAATCCAAGTGAGAGATAAAGGTAACTTAAACCACGGTGGTAGCAGTGGAGGTGGTAAGAAGTGGTTAGGATATACTTCGAAAAGTAGAATCAATGGGATGTGTGGATCTGAGAGAAAGGAGGCAAAGATGACTCCAAGATTTTTACCTGAGCAAGTAGGAAAGGTGCAGTTGTCATCAACTGAGATGATGAAAGCTGTGGGTGGAGCAGGTTTTGATGGGGAGATGAGGAATTTTGTTTTGCAACTGTTGAGTCTTAGATTGATTGGGCATCCAATAGAGATAGTAAGTAGTCTTGGAGAGATGTCTGGTAGAGACAGTGAGTTTGGGGGTTCTTGGCACATAGGCAGTATTAAAAGCCACAGAGAGGGTGAGATTACAAAGGGACTGTAAGGGGATAAGAGGAGCAGGGGCTGAGCCCTGGGGAGCTTCAAAGAGGGCAGGAAGAAGAGGAGGAACCAGCAAAGAAGACTGACAAAGAGCTACCAGTGAGTTAGAAGGATACCCAGGAGAATATGTGGTCTGGAAGCTCTCCAGAGCAGGAAAGACAAATAGTTATATAAGGTATACAAGTTAGGTATCAGACCAATATCCCTTATGAATATAGATGTAGAACCCTCAACAAAATACTAGCAAACCAAGTTCAGCAGCATATTAAAAGGATTATATACTCTGACCAAGTGGGATTATCCTCAAGAATGCAAGGTTGGTTCAACATACATCTAGCATTGTTTTATTATGTTTAAAATCATAATATTGTTGAAATATTGGTCTTGCATTTCAGCTTTTTTCTATATTTTCCCTGAAATGTGCAAAAAACTAACTCTGTATATGTCTCATATTTTCACTGTTCACTTTCCTAAGTGAATAATACTCCTGTCCTGAGGAAATTTTATCCTAATTATGTCTGGACACTGCTATAACTTCTTAGAGTCACCTGGATTCCCTAGAATGCTTATGCGTCCTGCCTGTATCAGTTAGACTATTTTAATTCTCAAGTAACAGAAAACCATGATTCAAACTGACATACCAAGAAGAGAATTTATAATAATCATATAATAGGAAATCCTGAGGTAGGATTTGCTTCAAAATTGGTTGATACAGTGGCTCAACAACTTCATTAAGGTCCTGTAACTCTCCCTCTGCCTTTCCTCATGTCAGTTTTACCTTAAGGTGAACAGAAAGATGGCCACAAGAGTTTCAAAATCAGACCAGCAATGTCCAGAGGAAGTAAGAGGCCATTTTTTTCTCTGTCTTTCCTGGGAGCAAGGCAACTTTTCCCAGTTAAAAATCTTTGTCTTATGCTGGGATTAGTTCATGCCCATTCCTAATCTAATTACCATGTTAGATTTAGCCTAATCATTTGGGGTAGAATGAATGTTGAAGAGTCCACATCCATGATCATTACTGCAACTCCCAATTTTGCTCTAGTAGTAAGGAAAAACGGTGTTACCAAAGGTGACACGATACTAAAGATAATGGGTAGGTGTATTAGTCAGGGTTCTCCAGAGAAATAGAACCAATGGAAGATATATTAATAGATAGATAGATAAATATAAAAGGAGATTTATAGGAATTGGGTCACATGGTTATGGAGGCTGAGAAGTCCCATGATGTGCCCTCTGAAAGCTGGAGAACCAAGAAAGCAAGTGATATAATTCAGTCCAAGGCAGAAGCCCTGCGGGGAGGGGGTGTGCAGCATTGGTGTCTCAGAGTCCAAAGGCCCAAGAACCAGGGGCTCTGATGTCTGAGGGCAGGAGAAGATGGATGTCCCGTCTCAAGAAGAGAGAGGGAGAGTTTGCTCTTCCTCCGTCTTTTTGTTCTGTTCAGGCCCTTAATGGATTGGATGATGCCCACTCAGCTGGTGAGGGCATATCTTCTTTACTCAGTCTACTGATTCAAATGCTTATCTCCTCTGGAAACATCCTCACAGACACTCAGAAAGAGTGTTTTACTGGCTTTCTGGACATCCCTCAGCCCAGTCAAGTTGACACACAAAATTAACCATGACAGTTGGTAAGAAAGATATGTATACAGCCTGTATATTAGATGTTAATAAATTCTCTTAACAGTTGAGAGAAGTTGAAAAATTATTTAACATATTTTAAATATTCACCTAATAATTTTGTGTTCCCTATGAAAAAAGGCAATCAGTAGTTTAGCCTAAACTACTCCAAATTCTAATTAGCAGAATCCAAATCAATGAGATTTTCCTGTATAAAAAAGCATTTAGAAAAAATGATTTTTGTGATGGGGTATATTTTGATGATTTCATATATTATCTTCATTGTTTATGATGAAGCATTATTTAAAAGTAGGGTCATTCTTCCAGTAAAGTACAAGATAATCTATGTTCCCTGAACAAACAGCTACCAGAATCTCTGACTTAGCTTATATGAGTTTCCCTTGATGACTTTAGGCTGCCTTACCATTAAACAAAACTTAAGGGGCATCAGAATCACCTGGAGAGCCTGTTAAAACTCAGATTTCTGGGCCCCATCCCCAGGTGTCTGATTCAGTAGGTCTAGGGCGGGGCCTGAGATTTTGCATTTCTGATCATTTCCCAAGTGACCCTGATGCTGCTGGTCTGAGCATTGTTAGACCAAGCCTAATCATTTGAGGTAGAAAGGATATTGGAGAGTCCACATCCATGATCATTATTTCAACCCAAAAGTATGTTGAAAAGCACTACCCTAAAATGTAGGCTTTTCTCTTTTTTTTTTTTACATCTTTATTGGAGTATAATTGCTTAACAATGGTGTATTAGTTTCTGCTTTATAACAAAATGAATCAGTTATACATATACATATGTTCCCATATCCCCTCCCTCTTGCGTCTCCCTCCCACCCTCCCTATCCCACCCCTCCAGGCGGTCACAAAGCACCGAGCTGATCTCCCTGTGTTATGCGGCTGCTTCCCACTAGCTATCTGCCTTACGTTTGGTAGTGTATATATGTCCATGCCTCTCTTTCGCTTTGTCACAGTTTACCCTTCCCCCTCCCCATATCCTCAACTCCATTCTCAAGTAGGTCTGTGTCTTTATTCCTGTTTTACCCCTAGGTTCTTCATGACATTTTTTTTCTTAAATTCCATATATATGTGTTAGCATACGGTATTTGTCTTTCTCTTTCTGACTTACTTCACTCTGTATGACAGACTCTAGGTCCATCCACCTCATTACAAATAGCTCAATTTCGTTTCTTTTTATGGCTGAGTAATATTCCATTGTATATATGTGCCACATCTTCTTTATCCATTCATCCGATGATGGACACTTAGGTTGTTTCCATCTCCAGGCTATTGTAAATAGGGCTGCTATGAACATTTTGGTACATGACTCTTTTTGAATTATGCTTTTCTCAGGGTATATGCCTAGTAGTGGGATTGCTAGGTCATATGGTAGTTCTATTTTTAGTTTTTTAAGGAACCTCCATACTGTTCTCCATAGTGGCTGTACCACTTCACATTCCCACCAGCAGTGCAAGAGTGTTCCCTTTTCTCCACACCCTCTCCAGCACTTATTGTTTCTAGATTTCTTGATGATGGCCATTCTGACTGGTGTGAGATGATATCTCATTGTAGTTTTGATTTGCATTTCTCTAATGATTAAAGATGTTGAGCATTCTTTCATGTGTTTGTTGGCAGTCTGTATATCTTCTGTGGAGAAATGTCTATTTAGGGCTTCTGCCCATTTTTGGATTGGGTTGTTTGTTTTTTTGTTATTGAGCTGCATGAGCTGCTTTTAAATTTTGGAGATTAATCCTTTGTCAGTTTCTTCATTTGCAAATAATTTCTCCCATTCTAAGGGTTGTCTTTTGGTCTTGTTTATGGTTTCCTTTGCTATGCAAAAGCTTTGAAGTTTCATTAAGTCCCATGTGTTTATTTTTGTCTTTATTTCCATTTCTCTAGGAGGTGGGTCCAAAAGGATCTTGCTGTGATTTATGTCATAGAGTGTTCTGCCTATGTTTTCCTCTAAGAGTTTGATAGTGTCTGGCCTTACATTTAGGTCTTTAATCCATTTTGAGCTTATTTTTGTGTATGGTGTTAGGGAGTGATCTAATCTCATACTTTTACATGTCCCTGTCCAGTTTGCCCAGCACCACGTATTGAAGAGACTGTCCTTTCTCCACTGTACATTCCTGCCTCCTTTATCAAAGATAAGGTGACCATATGTGCGTGGGTTTATCTCTGGGCTTTCTATCCTGTTCTATTGATCTATCTTTCTGTTTTTGTGCCAGTACCATACTGCTTGATTACTGTAGCTTTGTAGTATAGTCTGAAGTCAGGGAGCCTGATTCCTCCAGCTCCATTTTTCTTTTTTTTTTTATAAACAAATTTATTTCAGTGTATAATTATATGTCAGTGTGTATTCATTTTCTTTTTTTTAAATTATTTTCTGCTTGATAACAAAGTGAATCAGTCATACATATACATCTGTTCCCATATCCCCTCCCTCTTGCGTCTCCCTCCCACCCTCCCTATCCCACCCCTCCAGGCGGTCACAAAGCACCGAGCTGATCTCCCTGTGCTATGCGGCTGCTTCCCACTTTCTATCTACCTTACGTTTGGTAGTGTATATATGTCCATGCCTCTCTTTCGCTTTGTCACAGCTTACCCTTCCCCCTCCCCATATCCTCAAGTCCATTCTCAAGTAGGTCTGTGTCTTTATTCCTGTTTTACCCCTAGGTTCTTCATGACATTTTTTTTCTTAAATTCCATATATATGTGTTAGCATACGGTATTTGTCTTTCTCTTTCTGACTTACTTCACTCTGTATGACAGACTCTAGGTCCATCCACCTCATTACAAAGAGCTCAGTTTCGTTTCTTTTTATGGCTGAGTAATATTCCATTGTATATATGTGCCACATCTTCTTTATCCATTCATCCGATGATGGACACTTAGGTTGTTTCCATCTCCGGGCTATTGTAAATAGAGCTGCAATGAACATTTTGGTACGTGTCTCTTTTTGAATTATGGTTTTCTCAGGGTATATGCCTAGTAGTGGGATTGCTGGGTCATATGGTAGTTCTATTTTTAGTTTTTTAAAGAACCCCCATACTGTTCTCCATAGTGGCTGTACCACTTCACATTCCCACCAGCAGTGCAAGAGTGTTCCCTTTTCTCCACACCCTCTCCAGCATTTATTGTTTCTAGATTTCTTGATGATGGCCATTCTGACTGGTGTGAGATGATATCACATTGTAGTTTTTTTTTTTTTTTTCTTTGCCGTACGTGGGCCTCTCACTGTTGTGGCCTCTCCCATTGCGGAGCACAGGCTCCGGACGCTCAGGCTCAGCGGCCATGTCTCACGGGCCCAGCCGCTCCGCGGCATGTGGGATCTTCCCAGACCGGGGCACGAACCCGTGTCCCCTGCATCGGCAGGCGGACTCTCAACTACTGCGCCACCAGGGAAGCCCTCATTGTAGTTTTGATTTGCATTTCTCTAATGATTAATGATGTTGATCATTCTTTCATGTGTTTGTTGGCAGTCTGTATATCTTCTTTGGAGAAATGCCTATTTAAGTCTTCTGCCCATTTTTGGATTGGGTTGTTTGTTTTTTTGCTATTCAGCTGCATGAGCTGCTTATAAATTTTGGAGATTAATCCTTTGTCAGTTGCTTCATTTGCAAATATTTTCTCCCACTCTGAGGGTTGTCTTTTGGTCTTGTTTATGGTTTCCTTTGCTGTGCAAAAGCTTTGAAGTTTCATTAGGTCCCATTTGTTTATCTTTGTTTTTATTTCCATTTCTCTAGGAGGTGGGTCCAAAAGGATCTTGCTGTGATTTATGTCATAGAGTGTTCTGCCTATGTTTTCCTCTAAGAGTTTGATAGTTTCTGGCCTTACATTTAGGTCTTTAATCCATTTTGAGCTTATTTTTGTTTATGGTGTCAGGGAATGATCTAATCTCATACTTTTACATGTCCCTGTCCAGTTTTCCCAGCACCACTTATTGAAGAAGCTGTCCTTTCTCCACTGTACATTCCTGCCTCCTTTATCAAAGATAAGTTGACCATATGTGCGTGGGTTTATCTCTGGGCTTTCTATCCTGTTCTATTGATCTATCTTTCTGTTTTTGTGCCAGTACCATACTGTCTTGATTACTGTAGCTTTGTAGTATAGTCTGAAGTCAGGGAGCCTGATTCCTCCAGCTCCGTTTTTCGTTCTCAAGATTGCTTTGGCTATTCGGGGTCTTTTGTTTTTCCAAACAAATTTTTTGTTCTAGTTCTGTGAAAAATGCCAGTGGTAGTTTGATAGGGATTGCATTGAATCTGTAGATTGCTTTGGGTAGTAGAGTCATTTTCACAATATTGATTCTTCCAATCCAGGAGCATGATATATCTCTCCATCTATTTGTATCGTCTTTAATTTCTTTCATCAGTGTCTTATAATTTTCTGAATACAGGTCTTTTGTCTCCTTAGGTAGGTTTATTCCTAGATATTTTATTCTTTTTGTTGCAATGGTAAATGGGAGTGTCTTCTTGATTTCACTTTCAGATTTTTCATCATTAGTATATAGGAATGCCAGAGATTTCTGTGCATTAATTTTGTATCCTGCTACTTTACCAAATTCATTGATTAGCTCTAGTAGTTTTCTGGTAGCATCTTTAGGATTCTCTATGTATAGTATCATGTCATCTGCAAACAGTGACAGCTTTACTTCTTCTTTTCCGATTTGGATTCCTTTTATTTCCTTTTCTTCTCTGATCGCTGTGGCTAAAACTTCCAA
Source organism: Mesoplodon bidens (assembly GCF_964165515.1). Classification (NCBI taxonomy): domain Eukaryota; kingdom Metazoa; phylum Chordata; class Mammalia; order Artiodactyla; family Ziphiidae; genus Mesoplodon; species Mesoplodon bidens. Next base: position 69,308,348 of record NC_138174.1, on the reverse strand, counting down.
AACTATGTTGAATAAGAGTGGTGAGAATGGCAATCTTGTCTTGTTCCTGATCTTAGTGGAAATGGTTTCAGTTTTTCACCATTGAGGACGATGTTGGCTGTGGGTTTGTCATATATGGCCTTTATTATGTTGAGGAAAGTTCCCTCTATGCCTACTTTCTGCAGGATTTTTATCATAAATGTGTGTTGAATTTTGTCGAAAGCTTTCTCTGCTTCTATTGAGATGATCATATGGTTTTTCTCCTTCAATTTGTTAATATGGTGTATCACGTTGATAGATTTGCATATATTGAAGAATCCTTGCATTCCTGGAATAAAGCCCACTTGATCATGGTGTATGATCCTTTTAATGTGCTGTTGGATTCTGTTTGCTAGTATTTTGTTGAGGATTTTTGAATCTATGTTCATCAGTGATATTGGCCTGTAGTTTTCTTTCTTTGTGACATCCTTTCCTGGTTTTGGTATCAAGGTGATGGTGGCCTCATAGAATGAGTTTGGGAGTGTTCCTCCCTCTGCTATATTTTGGAAGAGTTTGAGAAGGATAGGTGTTAGCTCTTCTCTAAATGTTTGATAGAATTCGCCTGTGAAGCCATCTGGTCCTGGGCTTTTGTTTGTTGGAAGATTTTGTATCACAGTTTCAATTTCAGTGCTTGTGATTGGTCTGTTCATATTTTCTATTTCTTCCTGATTCAGTCTTGGCAGGTTGTGCATTTCTAAGAATTTGTCCATTTCTTCCAGGTTGTCCATTGTATTGGCATAGAGTTGCTTGTAGTAATCTCTCATGATCTTTTGTATTTCTGCAGTGTCAGTTGTTACTTCTCCTTTTTCATTTCTAATTCTGTTGATTTGAGTCTTCTCCCTTTTTTTCGTGATGAGTCTGGCTAATGATTTATCAATTTTCTTTATCTTCTCAAAGAACCAGCTTTTAGTTGTATTGATCTTTGCTGTCGTTTCCTTCATTTCTTTTTCATTTATTTCTGATCTGATTTTTATGATTTCTTTCCTTCTGCTAACTTTGGGGTGTTTTTGTTGTTTCTCTAATTGCTTTAGGTTCAAGGTTAGGTTGTTTATTTGAGATGTTTCCTGTTTCTTAAGGTGTGATTGTATTGCTATAAACTTCCCTCTTAGAACTGCTTTTGCTGCATCCTGTAGGTTTTGGATCGTCGTGTCTCCATTGTCATTTGTTTCTAGGTATTTTTTTATTTCCTCTTTGATTTCTTCAGTGATCACTTCGTTATTAAGTACTGTATTGTTTAGCCTCCATGTGTTTGTATTTTTTACAGATCTTTTCCTGTAATTGATATCTAGTCTCATAGCATTGTGGTCGGAAAAGATACTTGATACAATTTCAATTTTCTTAAATTTACCAAGGCTTGATTTGTGACCCAAGATATGATCTATCCTGGAGAATGTTCCATGAGCACTTGAGAAAAATGTGTATTCTGTTGTTTTTGGATGGAATGTCCTATAAATATCAATTAAGTCCATCTTGTTTAATGTATCATTTAAAGCTTGTGTTTCCTTATTTATTTTCATTTTGGATGATCTGTCCATTGGTGAAAATGGGGTGTTAAAGTCCCCTACTATGAATGTGTTACTGTCGATTTCCCCTTTTATGGCTGTTAGTATTTGCCTTATGTATTGAGGTGCTCCTATGTTGGGTGCATAAATATTTACAATTGTTATATCTTCTTCTTGGATCGATCCCTTGATCATTATGTAGTGTCCTTCTTTGTCTCTTCTAGTAGTCTTTATTTTAAAGTCTATTTTGTCTGATATGAGAATTGCTACTCCAGCTTTCTTTTGGTTTCCGTTTGAATGGAATATCTTTTAAATCCCCTTACTTTCAGTCTGTATGTGTCTCTACATCTGAAGTGGGTCTCTTGTAGACAGCATATATATGGGTCTTGTTTTTGTATCCATTCAGCCAATCTGTGTCTTTTGGTGGGAGCATTCAGTCCATTTACATTTAAGGTAATTATCGATATGTATGTTCCTATTCCCATTTTCTTAATTGTTTTGGGTTCGTTATTGTAGGTCTTTTCCTTCTGTTGTGTTTCTTGCCTAGAGAAGTTCCTTTAGCATTTGTTGTAAAGCTGGTTTGGTGGTGCTGAACTCTCAGCTTTTGCTTGTCTGTCAAGGTTTTAATTTCTCCATCAAATCTGAATGAGATCCTTGCTGGGTAGAGTAATCTTGGTTGCAGGTTTTCCTCCTTCATCACTTTAAATATGTCCTGCCAGTCCCTTCTGGCTTGCAGAGTTTTTGCTGAAAGATCAGCTGTTAACCTTATGAGGATTCCCTTGTGTGTTATTTGTTGTTTTTACCTTGCTGCTTTTAATATGTTTTCTTTGTATTTAATTTTTGACAGTTTGATTAATATGTGTCTTGGCGTATTTCTCCTTGGATTTATCCTGTATGGGACTCTCTGTGCCTCCTGGACTTGACTGACTATTTTCTTTCCGATATTAGGGAAGTTCTCAACTATAATCTGTTCAAATATTTTCTCAGTCCCTTTGTTTTTCTCTTCTTCTTCTGGAACCCCTATAATTCAAATGTTGGTGCATTTAATGTTGTCCCAGAGGTCTCTGAGACTATCCTCAGTTCTTTTCATTTTTTTTTCTTTCTTCTGCTCTGCAGTAGTTATTTCCAGTATTTTATCTTCCACATCACTTATCCGTTTTTCTGCCTCAGTTATTCTGCTATTGATCCCATCTAGAGTATTTTTCATTTCATTTATCATGTTTTTAATCGTTGCTTGATTCATCTTTAGTTCTTCTAGGTCCTTGTTAACTGTTTCTTGCATTTTGTCTATTCTATTTCCAAGATTTTGGATCATCTTTACTATTATCGTTCTGAATTCTTTTTCAGGTAGACTGCCTATTTCCTCTTCATTTGTTAGGTCTGGTGAGTTTTTATCTTGCTCCTTCTCCTGCTGTGTGTTTTTCTGTCTTCTCATTTTGCTTATCTTACTGTGTTTGGGGTCTCCTTTTTGCAGGCTGCAGGTTCGTAGTTCCCGTTGTTTTTGGTGTCTGTCCCCAGTGGCTAAGGTTGGTTCAGTGGGTTGTGTAGGCTTCCTGGTGGAGGGGACTAGTGCCTGTGTTCTGGTGGATGAGGCTGGGTCTTGTCTTTCTGGTGGACAGGTCCACGTCTGGTGGTGTGTTTTGGGGTGTCTGCGGACTTTTTATGATTTTAGGCAGCCTCTCTGCTAATGGGTGACGTTGTGTTCCTGTCTTGCTCATTGTTTGGCATATGGTGTCCAGCACTGTAGCTTGCTGGTCGTTGAGTAAAGCTGGTGCTGGTATTGAGATGGAGATCTCTGGAAGATTTTCGCCATTTGATATTATGTGGAGCTGGGAGGTCTCTTGTGGACCAGTGTCCTGAAGTTGGCTCTCCCACCTCAGAGGCACAGCACTGACTCCTGGCTCCTCAATTTGGGATGATTCGTTGTCTATTCATGTATTCCACAGATGCAGGGTACATCAAGTTGATTGTGGAGCTTTAATCCACTGCTTCTGAGGCTGCTGGGAGAGATTTCCCTTTCTCTTCTTTGTTCTCACAGCTCCCGGGGCTCAGCTTTGGATTTGGCCCCGCCTCTCCGTGTAGGTCGCTGGAGGGCGTCTGTTCTTCGCTCAGACAGGACAGGGTTAAAGGAGCAGCCGCTTCGGGGACTCTGGCTCGCTCAGGCTTGGGGGGAGGGAGGGGCACGGAGTGCGGGGCAAGCCTGCAGCGGCAGAGGCCAGCGTGACGTTGCACCAGCCCGAGGCGCATCGTGCGTTCTCCCAGGGAATCTGTCCCTGGATCCCGGGACCCCGGCAGTGACGGGCTGCACAGGCTCCCCGGAAGAGGGGCATGGACAGTGACCTGCGCTCTCACACAGGCCTCGTGGCGGCGGCAGCAGCCCCAGCGTCCCACGCCCGTCTCTGGGGTCCGCGCTTTCAGCCGTAGCTCGCGCCCGTCTGTGGAGCTCCTTTAAGCAGCGCTCTTAATCCCCTCTCCTCGCGCACCAGGAAACCAAGAGGGAAGAAAAAGTCTCTTGCCTCTTCGGCAGGTCCAGACTTTTTCCCGGACACCCTCCCGGCTAGTTGTGGTGCATTAGCCCCTTCAGGCTGTGTTCACGCCGCCAGCCCCAGCCCTCTCCCTGCGCTCCGACCGAAGCCCGAGCCTCAGCTCCCAGCGCCGCCCGCACCCGTGGGCGAGCAGACAAGCCTCTCGGGCTGGTGAGTGCCAGTTGGCACCGATCCTCTGTGTGGGAATCTCTCCGCTTTGCCCTACCCAGGTACATGGGGAGTTTCTTGCCTTTTGGGAGGTCTGAGGTCTTCTGCCAGCGTTCAGTAGGTGTTCTGTAGGAGTTGTTCCACATGTAGCTGTATTTCTGGTGTATCTGTGGGGAGGAAGTTGATCTCCACCTAGGCTTTTCTCTTGATCAAATACAAACAGCTGTTAAAATAATCTGGACTTATTTATAGAAAGCTATAGTTTATGGTATTGGACATTCTTCTGTAAAGTTCCATAAGGATATTTTTACTCTTGACAAAACTTTCATACAGAGAACAGAAACAAACTGATATTCCTTTTAAAAGGATATAATCTTAACCTGCAACTTTGACTGTCAAAATAGATAGTCAAAAGTAGACTTTTGGACAGGTTTTTGAGGAAAAATCCCTCATTCTCCTAGATATGAAAATAATTTACTTCACTTTGTCAGTGGATTGATTTATTAAATGAATGATACTAGGTAATGAGTTATTTTGTAATGTGGACAATGACTTTCCAATTTATCTCTATATTGAGCTATGTTTTTATATACTCTATCGGGTTTCCTTAAATCTAGAAGAGAGTTCCTGTAGGAAATAGGTCCTCAGTGACAATTGATTTACACACTGTTTTTCTCATATTCAGAGTTGATGACTTTTCAGAAGGAACAATTACATCACTTACATCTGAAGGAAATGAAGGTAACTTTGGAGACAGAGTTTCACTGCCAGATGAACCAACACGCGCAAGTACCAGTGAAAGTAAATATCGCCTAAGTCACTTTAGTGAAAGTCAGGAGCCATCTTCAGATGGTACTAGCTCGTCTTTGTCACTGTTTCATTCAAAAGCACAGGAAATTTTTCCAAGGTGCAGAGGGTGTCCTGAAAACGAACGTGAAACAATACAGTTTTCATCTAAGAAATTATTTTCCATAATGAAAGCCAACGAAAATAAAAATTTGATGTTTTCTTCTGACTTTAACTTTTCAAGAATTTCTAGAATCATTATAGAAAGTGAAGATCTAGATGTGGCACCATTCCCTCCTGCCCATTTATTTCTTTCTAGAGACCAAGTCAGACTTCTGGAAGAAAATGTGAGAAATCAAATTCCTTTAAAATCCAAAGCTATTTTAGAGAGTAAAACTACCTATCTGTACTCAAGGTCTCAAGAGCCCTTGACTCAGAATCAACATTCTGTTAGAATGGACATTTCTGCCGAAGCACAAGATTCTTTATCGGGACAAAGTGCTCTTCCGAATCAAGATTTTTCTGAAGCCCAATTTACTAGTCAAGCCCAAAAAGTTGTTAACAGCCAGGAATCAATCAATAGCCAGCCTGATATCAAGGCCAGATACGTTGCTCTGCCTCAAGATTTGATGAGGAAACCACTTTCCAGCAGTACACAAGACTCCTTCCAGACCCAAGATAGGGACAGGAGCCAATATTTGGTCCAAGTCCCACATTCTGTTGAGACTCAAGATTCAATCAAGGACCTAGAGTCTGATACAAAACACTCAGAAGAGGCCCAATATTCTGTTTGGTTTGAAGATTCAAACAAGATTCAATATTCAATCCCAGGGCAAAATAATATTTTTAATAATGCCAGACATCTAGTTTTAACTCTAAGCCCTAATTCAGTTGCTAAAGTGATGCCACAACTAAAGAGTGTAAAGACAAAGGGCCAGAAACAAATTGCTATCTCAAAATTAAACCAGTATCCTGCATATGGCTCAGTGCCTCTTTCACCTACCATGACCAGGCAGAAAAACAGAAGAAAAACATTACACAGTAAAAGTAAATTTAGTCTCAAAGTTCTACCTCAAAAGTCAAAGAAAACACCAACTTCACGGGTATTTCAAATCACAGTATGTCACACTTCAGAATGTAGCAAGTTAAGACACAGGTTTAAAACTAAGAAGAAAGAGTTACATCAAAGAAAAGGTATATCACGTATAGCGTTGTGTCTTATTTATGCTTTCAAGCTTGTTCCTCCTTATATTAGGAAGTATTCCAGGAAAAGACTAGCGAAATTTATGCCTGGTTTAACAAGATGTAGACATTTTCTGCTGAAGCAAAATAGGTCACTGTATGCAGAGAAAGTCAACTATGCCGGGCCTGTTGAGAAAAGAGGAACCTCAGGGAGTACAAAAAATGAAAAGCATCATGGCAGAAACAATAAAGAACTAAAAAACATTTCACCAAAAATTCCACCTCAGCTAGAAGAGTCTTTCATGGTCAATACTTATAAACAAAAAGCACCTTGTTCTTCATTAAGAGAAACAAACTGGAAGAATAAAGAGACTCTTAAAGACCCAATTTTACAAGCAAAGGAAATGGATATTGCAGAGTTTTGTGCCCCAAATACTGAAAAAACATCTGACCTGCATATTGCAAAGCATGTGACAACTTTAGAAGAAGCTATATCAGCACCTTTGCAGAAATTTGATTCCTCTCCCAAAATGGAGTCAGATAGAAGAAAGAAAACATGGGAGGACCTAAAAAGTACAGAGAATTCACATCTTCTACTTACAAGTGGAGAGAAGTTACCAACTAGTACGTCAGAAATGCAAAGGTGCTTTCCAGAGGGAAATACCCACGAAAAAGAAGATTTTCTTGAAATTGTTCTGGAGTCTTCAGATGTCAACTTGGTCTTTACACTAGGAACCAAAAAGCATAAAAGCAGTGAACAATCAGCAGGTGTAGAAATTCAAGAGAGTCCAGAAGGCGTAATTGAGAAGGAAGAGAAACCATTAATAGTTAATGTTACAGAAGATGGTGACCTAAGTGAAAGTGAGGAACTCGAATGCAACACTAGAAGCAGCATAAAAAATAGGCAAGATGAAAGAATATCTGATGCATTTCAGGATGCCACTCACACTGCCCTTTCTGAACCACCTCATATGGAAATGCAGAGTGGATTAAAAACCAAGACAGATACATCAAGAATAGGGCTTAGTCACTCAGCGGTAAAGCAAGACGAATTACCAGGTGACAAGAAAACATGGAGTGCAGAATACATTGAGAAGAGATGTATATTTAAAAAACCACAGGAACATGACAGAGAGGAAGAACAACAGGCTCTACAAGAAGCAGATCCACAGCTAACACCAGCTTTCAGGTTCAGTCTACAACTAAAGCAGAAGCCCAAGTACGGCAAATTTGAAATTGGACAGAGCTGTTCAGAAAGTAGAACAACTCAAAATGAAGAGCTAGAGGTACAACCACACACTCTTTCTACAGAAACGACTGTGGGGACTGGTCCGTGCCCCACAATGGATCCATTTCAAGTTGAGAAGGTGAAGCAAAGCACAGACAGACCTACAGGCAGGGAAACTGCAGATCCAGTGCATCCTCTTACAGTGTCAGAGAGCTTGCCAGTTTTAACTGAAACAACAGAACATGGTGTTGCATTGTGTGGAAGCCCCGGAAAGCCCCTGGATGATCAAATTGCAGAAGAAAAGGAAGACTTAAAAAGAGTTTTACCTGAAGTTGCCCTGGGGTCGTTCCATAGGCGTATGCTTCCTTTATCAAGTGTGAAAAGGCAGAGAATCAAAAAAAAATTACCAGAAACCAAAAATGTACTCTGTCTCAACCGTGTAATTATGAAAGTAAAGACACCACCAATACATCGTAGAAGAAGATTGAGAGGTGATTTCAAAATCATGATTAAACAAATACTGCAAGATAAAACTGTGGCAGATATGCGTCTGAATGTTACTGACCCTCACGTGTCTATTTTGCCTCATATTAGAACACACAGCAGATTAAATGCAGAGAATCACAGTCATACCAAGCTAAAACAAGAGACATCAGAAATTGAAAGAGAAGAAAAGTGTTCAGATACCATTACTAAAGGAAGTGACTCTGGAGACACACCAGAAGCAGCTAAATTGCAAGATGAAGTGAGTGGGGACAAAGAAGCTTCACCCCAAGCAGTCCTTGAGGATCGCTGGAACCTCAGATTGGATGCATATCCAGAGAAAGAGCTTAAAACAAAGAAAGAAATGCAACAACCAATCACATTTGCAGAAATCATGATGGAGTCTGTTTACTCGGCCATAACAGATGCATTTCATGCTGAGAATATGAAGAAAAGCCTGACCACACAAACAGATTTAAGATGCACTGCAGATTCTGAGACGCCTCCCCCAGCATCAGAAAAATCACTGATTGGAGACCCTTTAACAACAAGAGAAAGTGATGTTCCAGATTATGGAAGTGATACAAGGGAAATGGTTTATTCTTTTGCAGAAACAAAGGCAGAGTTACCCAAAGATTTACCAGCAATTTTCCCAGAGACTTTTAATTGCCACATGCCTGTTTTATCTCATTCTAAAGTGAAGAAAAGTAGAGTAAGATTCTCACACCTAGAAAGTAGAGTGAAGTCCAAGTCTGTACACATGAAGGCATTGAAGCCATCAATTTCACAAATATGTAATACCACAGGTCTTAGAAAGAAACTGGAATCTTACTTTAAGGCCAAGTTTGAAAAGATCAACCAAGCTAATGGGCTGGTTTATGAATTTCTAAACACCCTTTACTCTCCTGTGTACAGCAGGTTACAAGGAGAGACAAACAGCTTCTGCCATGCTCAGGTAAAGCTCCAGGGACTAGCAGGTGAGGGGAGACCACAGTATGTTGATTTCTTTGATAAGAGTAGTGCATTCTATGACAGAGAAGAAAAAGCACAAGATAGACAGGAAGAGGAGCAAACAATGTTGCTAGTAACTGCTCCGCAGCATACCCAGTACCTCTGGATCAATGGGTATCAAGGGAAAGAGACCCACCTTGCCAAACCAGACCCAGCACTGGACCATTTAACACAGGAACAAGATATACAGCACCAAACATGCTTTACACAAACTGTTTTGCAGACTGGCCTCCAGATGGGTCCTCGAGAAGCTAAGGAACTCCAGAAGATCAACAAACCAGAAGATGACATAACAGCCCCTACGGGTCTGGAGATTCCAGCTCCCGAGGCAGGGAACTCATCACTTGATAAACTTTTGAACACTACAACAGAGTGTGGCCTACCATCTGGTGGAAACCTTAAAAGGGAACTAGATTCTTATTTTGTGGGGAAAAATTCAGAGTTACCAGAAAATTTGCAAGTGACCTTCCCACAGTTTTCTGATTCTGTTGACCCCTTTGTTTCTAAATCTAAAAGGAAGAAAGACATATTAAAATTAGCAAGGAAGCAAAAAACAGTGAGTCGTAGGTACAGAACTATGAGAGAACAAAAGCCATCAATTTTGCATATGCTTAATGGCAGGCAGAGCAAGGCACTGCAATGCAATTTAAAAACAAAGATGAAGAATCCACAGCAAAATAAAAATATAGCAGATGCATTTTTGGATATCATTCACTTCAAGGTCCCTACTTTGCCCAACATCAAAATGAGTATTAGATTAAATGTGGGGACGGATATGCAAACAGTAACAAGACTTAGTCATGTGCAGCTAGTGCAAGGGAAATCGCCAAATGGAAGAAAAATATGTTGCCCAGATTCTACCAATATGAGTAGCTTATCTAACAGTGTGAAAGATGGGGAGGAGAAGGCAGGGGAACAAGATTTACCAGCTCCAGGGACTAGCCAAGGCCTCATATTCAATATACATCAGACAAAGGATCATGACCTTGTCAAATCAGATGAGGAACTGAAACAACGAGGAAGCATAAATATTCAGGTACAACCACGAACACATTTTGCACAGATTATTTTAAGCTCTGCTCCATGCCCTACATTGGATCAGTTTCAATTTAGAAAGCTAGAGAGCTATGCTAGGTTTTCACCTCCAATGTCAGGAGAAGCAAAGATTGATGAACAAATATTTTCTTCAAGAGAATGTGGTGTTCCATCTGATGCAAACCATCAAAAGGAACAAGCTGATGGTACTGAAAAGAAAGAGACAGTGACTTTAGATTTCTGCCTGGCTTCTTTATCTATATCCAAAAGCAAGAGAAACTTCAAACAATATTCAGACATGAAAAACTTAATGAAGCCCAAATGTGGAATTTTAAAAGCAAAGAAACCATCAATTTCAAACTTGCTCAATATCAAGGGTGGTGCTATCCCAAATCATAGAAAAGAATTGGGATATAACTTAACAACCAAAATGAAAGAGGTGGATCAAGGTGAAAAAATGGCAGATGACAGGTACTCCCTCACGTCTATTATACCTGCCGTTAATAAGTATAGCAAGAGAGAAAGGGAAAAATACATGTTAGGAGAAAAAAGACTCAGTTCTAAACAAGTAAAGCGAGAGATATCACCACATGAAGGTAATATTACTCCAGGTGACACCAAAGAAACCAGTCTTCAAGATGAAGAGGAAGAAGAAGGTGAACAGGAGATGTTAAAGATAATTCCACAGCACAGCCAGCATTTCATCTTCTGTTCAGGCCAGAGGAAGGAGCTTGACCTTCACAAATGGGGAAACAAAGGACGTGGGAAAATTCTGTTTGTTACAGAACAAGACGTCCCACGACAAACACAGCTTCCAGATCCAACCCAGGCAGAGGAGCCAAAGAGAAGCCAGCAGACACTAAATGGCACAGTGTGGTCAGCAAGTTCAACCCTTCCCTTTCTGAAGTCAAAGGAATCACTAATTGATCAAGTTTTAATTGATACAATGAAATGTGATGTCCCAAGTAATGAGAGATGTACGGGGGACCTGTACGCTCATGGTAAAGAGGAAAAGGCAGAGTTCAAAGAAGATGTACAAGCAACTGTTCTGGGGTCTTTGGATGCCTTCACACCTGATCTATTTGAATCTAAGAGGCAGAGAAAGACACTTACATGTAGAGCCTTAAAAAGTAAAATGAGTCCCAAATGTGTTATTATGAAGACAAGGAAGGCACCAATTTCACAGATATTTAATATCCCTGGGAATGGTTATCTAAAAGTCCTACATCCAAAAACCCTGAAATCACAGATTGTTGACCTTTTAATTCAGATAAAATACTCTGGGGTACTGGAAGATCTTACTGCAGAGAGAAAGGAAGGAGTAGCCCAAGAATTGCCAGCAGCAATTCTGCAGGTTTTGGATTTATCCACACTTGCTTTACCTGTGTCGAAAAGAAGGAGAAACAACTCAAAACTTACAGACAAGAGAAATAAAATGAGTCCCAAATGTGTAACTTTGAAGGCAAAGAAGACACCGATTTCAAAGACATTTAGCATCACAAAACGTGGTGCACCAAGCCATGGTAGGCAATTTGAATGCAACTACAAAACCATGAGGAAACAAGGTCAGTCTGTGGCAGGTGTCATCCTGAATGCCTTTTCCTCTCCCGTGGCGGTTTCACTGGACATGAAAGTGCATAACAGAAGCAAAGTAGAGATGGACATGCCGTGGAAGATGAGGTTCAGTCATGAGTTGCAACACCAAGGGCAGTGGCCAGATGGAGAAAGAGCTTTATGTCCCTATTCCAGGGGCGAGAAGGGCAGGGCCTCAAATGTCAGGAAGGAAGTCAAAGACCTCGGTGGAGAAGCAGCGCCATGGAATTCCCAACACCTCACTTTCCATGCTCCTAACATGAAGGAACCTCGCTTTGTGAAATCAGATCTAAAATGTAAGTATTCAGCAAGGGAAAAAAATCCCAGAATCACTTACCATAGCTCAGGAGCTGCAGCAACACACACTTTTCACACAAAGTATATTGCATTCTTGCTCTATTTTGAATTCACTTCCATTTGAGAAGCTACCAAAAAGAACAAAAACACAGAGTCCAAAGATTTTATCTCCAATGACAGGGAAATCACTTAGTGAATCTTTAATTGTTAAAGCACCCACTGATATCCTATCGGAAAGAGGCCCTACAAAGGAACTTGCTAGTTCTATTCCAGAGGAAAAAATAGGGTTACCAAAGGATTTACGAGTGAGAACCCTGCAGTCTCTTGGTATCTACATGCCAGCGTCACCTAAAATTAAAGGGTTGAGAAATGCAGCACTAATCCCTAAGTCTAGAACTGGGAAAGCCCAGATGGCATCGATTTTAAAGACAACTAATATCACTAGGTTTGGTGCCCCCAGCCATGGAAAGGAACAGGTCTACACCTTGGATGACATGGCCAAAGAAATATCTCAAAGTATGTCAAATATATTTATGAATACCTTTTTTTCACCTACACCTGTTTCACCTGCCATCAAAACACACAAAAAACTGAAAGCAAAGAAAGGCCCATTAAGAAAAAAAGTCAATATTACACAGTTAAAACAAGAGGAAGGGAAAAGAGTGTGTAAATATACCTCTAATAAATGGAGCACCTCAAGCAGCACATCAGAATCAAGATGGCAAAATGAAAAAGAAAAAAAGGGCAAGGAAGTTTTATTCAAAGCAGGTCTACAATTCCTGAATAGGACCGGAAGTAGAAAAGATCAAAATATGCTTATTACAGAGCAAGAAGCATGGCAACAAGCACTAGTTTCGGAAAATATGTTGGAGTCTATTTGTTCTCCTCTGATAATTCCATTTCAAACTGAAGAGCTGAAAAAGAATATCCTACCACAAACAGACATACTGCATAGAATAAGTGAAAAGAGTTCATGTCTAAAAAGAGGGAAAGCAATGTTTGATGGTCTTTTAATTGATGAGGGAGTGTATAGGACTACATCTGATCAGAGCCCCACAAAGAAGCTGGATGTTCCCAGTGCAGCTTCCCTACAACTTGAAGAAGAAGAGGAAGACATAAAAACTCAAAAAATAACAAAATACACAGTTGATCAAAATATCCCACCTCCCAAGTCAGGGATCTCAGTGCTTGGAGATCCATATAATGAAAGCTCTAGAAGGAAAGTGGGTGGTCGTATTGCCAAGAAACAAAGAGTTGCCAAGAGATTTACTAACAATATCCATGATGTCTGTTTTACCTGACTCTAAAAGGCAGAAAAAGGCATTAAAATTTCCAGGAAGGAAAGATCTTATGGGTCCCAAATGTATAACAATGAAGGCAAAGAAGCCTCTTTTTTCACAGGGGCTTAATATCACTGAGGATGGTCATCTGTACTGTAGAAAGGAACAGGAAGGCCATTTAAAGTCTATGATAAAGGACATGCAACCAAATAGAAGTATAGGTGATGTGGTTTTATCTCCCACACCTGTTTCAACTGATAACAAAATAGAAATTGAAATTGATAGCACACCAAAAACAGGGATGGATCGACCAAGAGTGAAAGTACACAACCATACCTATCCAGAGCTAGAGAAATCACCAAGTGATGGGGAAGCATGGGAGGCCAGTTTGACTGATACACAAAGCAGATCCAGCAACACAGGTAAAATGAATGTGCCACATAAAAAGGAAGAGGAAAATATCCCAGAAATGTTAGCAGAATCAGTTCTGCACTATAGTCAACACTTCCATTTCAGTTCCCATCATATGAAAAATCTTGGCCCTTGCAAACCAAAATCTAAACTGAATAGTTCAGAAGGCAGAAGGACTTGGAATTTGTCTTGTGCCATGCAAAATATGAGGCAAGAAGAACACATTAGAGAAACTATTTTAGAGCATGTTTCTAGAAATGTGATGAATTTTATTCGAGTACAAACATTGAAGAAAAGTCTTCATACTCAAGAGAGAATACAATATATGGTAGGTCTAAAGACCCCATTTCCAAAAGCTAGAAAATCAGAGACTGGTTCCATACAATGTGATGGTCTCTGGGATGGAAATCTGAGGAGGAAATGGGATCGTCCTATTTCTAAGGAAAAGACATGGAATCAAAGTGACCTAGTAAGAACTGTCTTAAAGCCTTCAGATTTCTCCAGCCTTGATTCATCTGAACCCCAAAGCCAGAGTTACACATTAGAGGTTGCAGACAAGAAAAATACAATGAGTCCCAAGCAGGTAATTCTGGAGGCAGAGAAGCCATCAATTTTACAGGTGCTTAATAGCACAAGTTGTCTTACAGGAATCCAAAGAAAAAAACCCCACAAAGTTAAGTACAAGATAAGAGAGAGGCAATGGAATGAAAGTGTGAGAGAGACATTACTCCTCACCACTGAGGGAGCTAAGATTCCAACGCCCAAGTTAGTGATTGCTCAACTCTCATTCGATACAGCAGCGAGGGATACTCTGTGTAATGACAGAACATTTCACAAAAATCTGGGTGGTCTTATTACAGAGAAAAAGGCAGAGTCGGAGGAAAACTTAGCCACAACTGTCTTGGGGCCTTTAGATTTATTCACGCCTGTTTTATCTGACTCTGAAAGCCAGATAAACACAGTACAAGAGAAAGTCATACTGAATCCCATATGTTTAGCTCTGAAGAAAAAGAAGCCACTCATTTCACAGATACTTAAAGTCAATAGGCAGTTTGCCACAAAGCAGAGGACAAAACTTAGAACCAATTTAAAAACCAAAATGAAAGAGATTTGGCAAGGTAAAAATGTGGCTGTTATATTTACAAATGCCATTTACTTCACATTGGATACCTCTGACATTAAAAGGCAAAGCAGATTCAAAACAGAGATAGACAGAGTATCAAGGTTTAGTCCTGTACAACCAACACACATGGAGTTGCCAGTTGAAAGCCAAGTGATTTTACAATCAGTCAATGCTGCAGGTCATGCTGCTTTAAGCATTAATAAGGAACAGCAACAGGAACAGGAGGTGGGCATAGAGAGAGAGAAAACTGTGTTAAATGCAGACCTAAAATCTACAGATGCTTCTATGTCTATTCCACCACACATAAAAATGGAGCAGTCACCTAGTACCTGGGGTAACTATGAAGAATCTTCTGAAAAGAGAAATGCCCTGAACAAAGCAAAAGTTACAGAGGAAGAAGAGTATGAAGAACAGGTTTTGTTTGGAACACCTCCACAAAATACCCAGCCATTTGAGTTTGTACAAACGAGACAGCAAGAACCCTGTATCTCAGGAACCATCCAGAATTCTGCTTATGCTTACAATCCTAAATATCCTAAAATCATAAAACATAAAGCAAATGCAAAAGCAGCAGGTGTGAAAAACACCAGGCATACTGAACAGGTAAAATCGAAGGCAAAGAAACCACTTGTTTCCCTGATGTATAACACAACAGGGTATGGAACCCAAAGCAACGAAAAGGAAACGAGGTGTAACATCAAGAAACAGAAGCCGGGGTTCCAGCAAGGTAAGGCTGAGGTAGAGTTCATTCTGAAAACTATTTTTGACTCTGGGTCTATTCCACCTCAAATTCAAGCGTTGATGGAAGCAGAAATGGAGAAAGGCAAGGCACAAAGGCTGATACACATTCCTCCAGAGCCAAAGCTGGAGAAAGCGCTAAACAGAAGACAAATAGCATTTTCACAGTCCATTGCTAAGAGTGCTAAATCAAGAAATATTAAAACACTGAAACAAT
This sequence comes from Mesoplodon bidens, assembly GCF_964165515.1. NCBI lineage: Eukaryota > Metazoa > Chordata > Mammalia > Artiodactyla > Ziphiidae > Mesoplodon > Mesoplodon bidens. Next base: position 69,292,751 of record NC_138174.1, on the reverse strand, counting down.
ATATTAGAGAGCAAGAAAAGTACCAAATTGCTTCACCAGACGTTCTCCCACAATGTAAATGCCAATTCGTGATGAGCCAGCCACTGAAGAAAGAGCCTGACGATGTCAAATTCACAGTAGATTTGAAAAGAGAAGTATATCCTGATCGACATTCACAAAAGAGGGAAACCAACTGCACTATGTTTGACATCTCAAGAATTAGATTACACACAAAACACAAATTCCTTATCACACCAGGAGTAAAGGAGGGAGATGGAGACATGACCCAACATCCATTTCCAACTCCACAGTGGAGAGAAGTATCCAAGAAAACGGACATTTCCTTAAGTTCAAAAGGACAGAATATGTTTCTTCCAGAGTTGGATGCTTCTCAACAGAAGACTTGCAAGGAGCAGAAACTGCTGAAACAAGGAAGTATTTCAAGGACACACCTGGAGCATACTTTGTATCCCATTATGGAAACTCCTCATTTGGAAAATACAGTAAAGGTCTCTGAGGAAGGTACGTACATTGACAGAAAAAATATTTCACATCTATTGGGAAGAGAAGGATTAAGAGAAACTGATATCTTACAGGGTTCAAAAGGACAGACATTTCTTTGTACAAATGTAGAGGTCCAGTGATATATGTCTGCAGTGCAGAAAGGAGAAATGAAACCAGATCACGCTCCTGAACGGATTCTGGATTCGTTATCTTGTCCCAGTGAGGAGCCTCTTCATGTAAAAGGGGTAAGAAATGCAACAGGGAAAGAAAATGTTAACATCCCTATCGTTTCAAATGTAAATCCACGGAGAAAAGAGAAACCAAAGTTAATGGATATTCTGTCAAAATCAAATGAACAGAAAATAAAGTTTTCCAAAAAACGGAGGGAAAAGCAACAAAATAGTTCTAACCAGAAGAAGGAGCATCTTCTGGAATCAGTTTCCTCTTGCATATTGCATCAACTCCATATTGGAAAGCGAAAGAAAGAAGTCTCAGCCAAAGGAATCAGTCCAACAGTTTTGAGCCCAGTGGTAGAGAAAGCATCAAACAAAGCAGATATTCCAGTGGATCAACCTCCATGCTCAGAAGGAATTAATTTGCATATTGGAGGAAGAAAAGAACATCAACAAGAAAATACATGCAACGCTCTTGCAACATCTGTTTCTCATTCTTTGATTAATATACTTCAGATTAAATTGCTAAGGGTAACAAAAGCATTAAAGGAAGTCGATAGTCCAACGTACCACACTTCAAATACAGAAGGAATTGGCTTGCCTACTGCAGGAAGAGAAGAGCAACCAGACTGTATACAACATATTTGTCCAAATCTTGCTTCTGACTCTTCGAGAGATATATTTCAAAGTAAGATGCTGTGTGAAAAGAAGGCATTGGAAGAAGTAGTTAGCACAGTGGATTACACTCCAAGTGCAGAAGGAATTGGTTTGCTTATTACAGGAAAGGGAGAGCAGCAAGAGAAATGTACTTATGAGGCTCTTCAAAAGTCTGCATCTCACCCCCAAGCAGGTCTACGTCAAACTGATACCCCAGTGCAAGAAGTAAAACTAGATGGCACGAATAGGATGAACTGTGAATATTCACCTCCACACGCTAAGGAAGTATTGAAAGGAATGGGTGTTATTGTTGGATATATTCAAAGAAGTGAAGAAAGACAAAACTTACCCAGTATAGAACAAAGCCAGCAGCACTTGCTGACTCCCTCTGAGAATCTTCTGGAGCATACGTCTTACCCTCAAAATGATCCCTGGCTGCTGCCACATTTAACACCTCCAACAAAGGAAGCATTATCGGAAGTAGGTAGTGTGTCAAGCAGGACAAAAGGGTTAGACTTGATTTCTAAAGATCAACTAAATTCCGGATGTGAGTATGGCCTGGAATGGACTGTACCCTCGATTCCTCCAAGGCAAACAACAAAACAAAATACAAGGCTGCCTTTAGAATCATTCACTAAAACTGTAAAATATCAGAATGTCTCATTGCCGAAAGGAGAGAAATCACTGGATGGGGCGCAGGTAATTGATTCAATATCAAATGTTAGCTCCCCCAAGCTAAGAGTTAGAAAGAATGTGCAATTACATAAAGCATATTAAAAAAAGGTGCAAAAAGAGGTGTGTTTACCTGGATTATTTTCACATTCTCTTTCTATCCATATGCCTCTTTTGCCTGAAAATAAAAGACAGAAGAATGACTTAAAGCAAGGAGTTAACAAAGGCATAATACACCCCCAAAGAACTTTGGAGAAATTGGTATTTTCAAATATATTTAATACCACTGATGGTGGTAGCCCAGGCAATAGAACAGAACTGCAGTGGAGCATAAAAGAGAAAATGGTAAATATAAAACATAGAAAAGTCAAACCCGATTTGATTTTGACAAATATATATGAGTTCATCCCTTCTTTACCTTACCTCAAATTGAATAAAAAGACAATTGATGAGATTATCTCAAATAATGTAAAAAGAATAAAACAAGCTGTATCACAGAAAAAGGAGAAGGAAAGAAGAAAAGTCAATATGAAAGGAATAATGGATCCCAACGTTATCTTGAAAGCAAAGAAATCATCACTGTCACGTATACTCAATGAAAAGGAATTGCCAGGGCTGTTGAACTTTATAAAACAAGAGAGCAATGTGCAGACAGGTAAAGGTAAATCAGGTGTGAAACTGACAAACCTGTTTACTTCCTTACCATCTCTATCACATCCTAATTTGAATTCAAGAAGAAAAGGAGAAAGAGATAAGTCAGGAACACCGTGGAACTGCCTTCCACCACTAAACCTCCAGGCATCATCAAATATCAGGAAAACATCATTTGCAGAGTCAATTAATAGAGACAGTTTAAGCAACATAATAGAATCAAAACAACGTTTGCCCCAGAAAAAGAAGGAAGATGAAGACAATATAGTATACATGAAAGATATAAGGGGCTGCAAATGTGCCCCTTTTAAAAGAAAGAAAAAACTTTTTACACATACACTGCATGGAAACGAACCACAGTGGAACAATAAAGAACAAGAGAAAATGATGCAGGAAGATAAGAGTGATCTAGTTGTAGTTCAGAATAAGCCCTGTGTTTCCATTCTGTCTTCACCTCACCTGGAATGGGGTCCTGCAGTGAAAGAAGAGGCATACATGCGAGGAGTGTCAGGGTTCTCCCTTCCACCATTGACCCTCCAGGGATTGTCAGATGCAGTGATAATATGTGGGGAGCCAACTGATGATATTTTAAGCAGCATAGAAAGATCAAAATGTATGTCACAGGAGAATGAAGATAAAGTGGAAATGGCTTTGGAAGAGATAAGGAATCCCAAAAGAATAGCTTTGGAGGTGAACCAGTCTCCAATTGCATGGGAATTACAGTTGAACATCAAAAAAAAAGAGGAAAAGATGCAGGAAGATAAAGATGAACGAGTTGGGATTCAGAGAAAATCTTGTGTTTCCATCTCTTCTCTGCCTTACTGTGAAGTGGACACAAGAAGGAAAGGAGAAGCAATCATGCTAAGAAAAACAAGATCCTCTTTTCTACAACCAAAACTCCAGGATTCATCAGATACAGGAAACATAGCACACAAAAAGTCTGTTTATGGTGATAACTCAAACAGTGTAAAAAAAGCCAAAGAACATATAATGCAGGAAGAAGAGGGAAGAGTAAAAATGGCAAAACTCCTACCTTTGGAGAAAAAGAAATCACCAAGTTCACAGGAAATCCAGTTGGACATCAAAGAACAAAAGAAAAAGATACAAAGAATTCAGGGTGAACCAAGTGTGATTTTGACATGTACTCCCATACCTGCTACTTCTTTTAAATTGGATACAAGAATAAAAGAGGAAGACTACAGATCTGAAGTAACAAGTTACTCTCTTCCAGAACCATCACACCAGAAATCATCAGACGTAGTGAAAAAAGAAAATAAAGAGTTCATCAAGGGTGATATCACAAGTGATGTACAAGCAGCAAACGAATATATGCCCCAGAAGGGAGAGGATAGAGGAAAAATAGTAAATACGAAATATATAATGTACTCCAAAGAGACAACTTCCAAGGCAAAGGTATTATGACATGTACCCAATACCCCTGGCAGGTCTAGCCCCCAAATTAGAGAAGTACAGACAAACAGAAGAGAAGACTTGGGACATGTACAGGAAAGAAGAAGTGAACTAGATGAGGTTCTGAAAGAACCTTGTCTACCTCAATTTACATTAAGCAAAGTTATAGAAGGCAAGAAAGAGAAGCAAGGTGTAATAAAACCTGGTATTCCATTCTCATGGCACAGGGAATCATCAAATGCAGAGAAATTAAAATACACACTGTCACCTGTGAATGATATCTCAAGTGATTTGAAAAGAACAAAATACATGACACAGAAAGAAGAGGATAAAGCAAATATTTTTGTGAGAGACCTAATGCATCCCAAGTGCTTAGCTTTGAAGGCAAAGAAATCACCCCTTTTCCATATACTCAAAGCAAAGAAACTGCAAGGGAACATCAAAGAGCAAGTGAAAAGGGGGCAGGAAGGTAGAAGGGACACAGTCGTGCTTCTGAGCAAAATTTGTTCTTTTGTCACTTCTTCAGTTCATCTTAAATTTGACACAGCAACAGAAGAAGAAGGTGTTCCAGGAATCATAAGGAATTATGTGCCACCCCCTGAGCTCCAAGATTCATTGCCTTCAGTGCAGATAGCACCTCCAAAGTCAACTGATAGCCACAGAAACAAAGAAAAACAACATCCACCACCGAAAGAAAAGGACAGAGTACAAACAGCAGCCATGAGCGGCTCAGTGTGCACCAGTGGCACGGATTTCAAGGCAAAGACATCATCCCCTCCTCATGTGTTCACTGTTGCTGAGCACGGTGCTCTGAGTAGGAGAAAGGAACCATGGCCGAGCATTGAGGAGAGAGTAGAACAGGGGCAGGGAAGAACAGAAGACCTTGATGTGGCTCCAACAAAAACTCCTCCTTCCTCGCCTTCTCCATCTCACCATAGATTGGATGCAGGAACCAAAGGAGACGAAGACTTGCCTGCAGTTGCAGGATTCTCTCCTTCACCATTTCAGCTCCCTGAGTCATCAGGTGCAGGGAAAGCCAGATATCCAGATTCCAGTCAAGGTATTAGCTCATGTAATGGAATAATAAAAACTAATGGACATATGCCATATAGAGAGACAGAGGTCAGAGTAAAAACAAAAGACAAGAAAGATAGAATATACTCCAAAATAATAACTTTGGAAGCCCATACATCCCCACTTACACATCTACTCAGTAGAAACAGACTACCTTTGAATGTCAAAGGGCAAGGGAAGGAAGTGCAGGACAGCAAAGGTGAGCCAGAAATGGTTCTGAGGGACACTCGTGCCTCCTTACTTTCTCCATCTTACCTGAAATGGGACACTAGCAGGAATGAAAAGGAACACACAGAAAGAATAATACAATCCTGTTTTTCACCACTGAAGATTTATGATCCATTCAATCCAAGCAAGAAAGCAGATGCTAAGTCATTTGATGGTTATTTGTTAAATGACAAAGATAGACTCAAAACAGGTATTGAAGACAAAGTGCTCCCAAGTGAAAAAGCAGATACTAGGTCATGTGATGGTTATATGTTAAAAGAGGAAGTTAGATTCAAAACAGATACTCAAGACAAAGTGTTCCTGATACCTATGCATCAGAACGCAAAGGAATTACCACTTTCACATATATGTGATACCAAAGAATTGAAGTGGAAAATTAAAAAGCAAAAGAGAAAGGTACAGCGAGAGGACAGTGAACTAGTCACAGAATTGAAAAACACTTATACTTCTTTACTGGCTCAACCATATCTTAAATCTGATACAACAGAAGGAAAGGCGGGGTACATGATAAGAATTACAAAATTGCCTCTCCCACAAGCACAGTCCAAGGAATCATCAGAATATGCTGAAACCAATGAGGGACAACTTACAAAAGATGTAAAAAAATTAAAAGAACACATGCTACACAAAGAAGAGAAGGAGAGAGAGAAATATGTGGATATGAATAGTAGAGTGGACCACAATAATATGGATTTGGAAGCAAAGGAATCACCTATTTTACTTACATACAATCTAAGGGACCTTCAGTGGAAAACTAAAGGGCAAGAAGGGAAGGTTCAGGAAGATAAACGGGAGCCAGGTGATGCAACACTGACTGAGACTTGCACTTCTAAGTCTTCTCCTCTTCACCTTGACAGAAACACCAGCATCACAGAAGAGGGCATGCCAATATTATCAGGACCCTCTTTTCCCCCAGTAAACTTCCAGAAATCATCAGGTCCTGAGGAAGTGGTACATGCAGAGCCAATGGCTAGTGATACTGTCATCAGTCCCCCAAAAGAAAAACAACATTTGCCCCAGAACAAAGAAGAGGATGGAGTAGAAAGAGGAAACCTCATGTCCCCAGAACATCATGAAAAGGAGATGCAGGAAGGTAAAGATGGACCAGGTATGGTTCTGACCAAATCTTCTACTTCATCACCATCTCTCCCTGCCCTCAAATTGGATAAAGAAGTACAAGTCAATAATGAAATGCTAACACTTAAAAGGTCTGTTTTGCTGAGAATATCCCATGCAGGGGAAATAGTACATACAGATTCAATCAGTGTTGATACCACGAAAGTTGGTCAAAACCTGAAGAAATATTCTACTTCATCACCATCTCTCCCTGCCCTCAAAATAGATAAAGAAATACAAGTCAACAATGAAATGCTAGCACTTAAAAGGTCTGTTTTGCCCAGAATGTCAAATTCAGGGCAAATAGTACATACATATTCAATTAGTGGTGACACCCTGAAAGATGTTCAAAACGAGAAACAACCTATGCCTGAGAAAGAAGAGAGGGAAAGAGAAAAAACGGTAGATAGGAGAGGTGCGATGGACACCAAAGATATAACTTTGAAGTCCAAGAAGTCACCTTCTTCATATATGCTCCACAGAACAGAATTACATCTGAACATTGGGGGGATAGAGCAAAAGAAACAGGAAAGTCAAGGTCAAGGTAGACCACCCAGTACAGGGGTAAGAAACATTTATGATTCCAAACCTCCAGCTAAGCTGGAATTGGATAAAGGTACACAAGTAGATGAAGGAAGGCTTGGAATTAAAAAACCCTCTCTACTTTCACAAATGCTTTCAGCATTATCAGATGCAAAGAAGAGACCAGATACAAAGGGAATTGGTAGTGATGTAATAAAAAGAAAACAACATATGTCAGAGAAAGGAAAAAAGTATGATGTGAAAAAAGTAGATAGGCTCAGGACACATCACAAAGAGGCAACGATTTCACCAATACCACATGTCCTTAGTACAAAGGAATTTGTGTTGAATGTTATTAAAGGGCCAGGGGAAAAAGTGCACAAAGGTAAAGATGAACCATGTATGGTTCTGACAAGAATTTTTCTTTCCATCCCATCAGCACCTCTTTTTCTAGAGTCAGGGAGCAAAATAGACAAAGACGCACCAGGAATCATGGGATCCTCTCGTCCACAGCAGAATCTCCAGGAATCATCAGATACCCAGAAAACAGCAATTAGAGAGTCAGCTGCTGGTGAGAGTGAAATTGTTAAAAATGCAGAACACTCGGTGCCAGAAGAGGCCATGCAAGAGTGGACCTCAAACTTCATGATCAGTGTACAGCGAAGGAAGGAACCTCCACGAGTCAAATCTGAAGGAGATTTGAGTCAGTTACTTTTAAATTCACAGCATGAGGACTTTTATTTCACAGGATTTGGTACCATTACAAGTGGGAAAAGGCTGGAATGTTTCTTTTCAGGGCCAGAGGCTCAGCGAGAAAAATACAAACCAGAAACTTTTACTATGGTTCTTTCCTTCCCCACGATGGATCTAACTAAAATCGAAAATCTGAAGAAAGAAATGGAAATAATGAATAACTTAAACCATAAAATAAGTCCTCAGGTTTTAGTTTCACTTTTAAGGAAACTATCCAAGGACATATATGCCACACTTGGCTCCCCTGTCAGTTCAGAAGGATTTTCTGCTTCAGAGCAAGGTGCCTACCAACAAGAAACTTTATCAAAAGCACCTCCAGGATCTGCAGAGTCATGTAAATTTGATAGGCCAGAGGAAGACAGACGAAATAATGAAAAAATAAGTGAAATGTCCTCTCCCAAAGTGTTAGCACCACGGACAAAGGAATCACTTGAGAAAATGAATATCACAGAGTCAAATGACCCCCAAAATATAGAAAAAGAAGTTGTCATGAAAAAGCAAGTTTTGGTGCAGTCTGGGAGTGGACAGAAGACCAGGGTGGATTCTAGCCTTTCTCTGAAGATTCCACTTCAAAATGTAAAGCAGAAGACACCACTGGAAATAGATATGCACAAGCAAACTACAGTGTACCCCGGAATACAAATACTACCAGGAATACACATGGATATTACAGAGTTTGATGCCCAAAGAGGGAACAGGGAGCAGACATTGCTTGTTCCAGAACAAGAGGAACACAGTCTAGAGTCACTTCAGAAGTTTATTTCCTCCTGTTGGACTTTTGCACTTCAATCTGGAGATCTGGAGGAAAAAAACGAAACTGACACAAGCTCTACTAGAAATCTGGTGCAAAAAAGGTTACAAAAAAAGATATTAAAAATAGACACAAATATAGCTGTCCATCTGGAAGAGGACAAAATAGAAATGCACAAACCCACCATTGTTAATCTGGAGAAGAAGACAATAAAAATGGACACAAGCAATACAGTAAACCTGAACACTGCATCTATAAAGGCAGAGAAACCTCAAATTAAGACTCAGGTAATCACTCATATGGCAAACAGCTGCCTAATCAAGCAAAAACATAAAAAGGAACGAGAAGTTTCTGGTGCAAAACAAAACATCCAGCTACAAAAAATGTTTCAAAGACATGTTCTCAATTCATTTTACGCCGATATTCCTCTTTCTCCCAAATTTGGAGGCCAGAAAGGCAGATTAACAATAGCAGACTTGAAAAGAGAATTGAGCCCCAAATATTTAAATATGAAAACCCCAAAGCATCCAGTTCTACAGATTCTAGGCAATACGGGACATGGTACTCCAAGCAATCGAAAGAAATTAGAGTATAACTTTAACAAACCAAAGAAAAGAGCTTTGTGGAGAGAAGATGCCTCAGGAATACTTGTCAGAAGTCTTCCTATTTCCATGATGAGTCTGTCTCAGACTAAAGAAATAGTAAAATCTGAGACAAACCTAGAAAGAGCAAAGAGAACCCATCTTTCAAAATTCCAGAAGAAATCACCAAATGCTAGTGAAACTGTGAAGAGGGGCAGCTCAAGCACTGTAAAAGAAGGGGACCAGAATTTTACAAAGACAGTTCCACAGGATTCCCAGCCTTTCATGGTGGATGAACAACAAATGCACAAACTTCCTAGTGTCAAATCAGAAGCAAACCTTAGCCGTGAAATATATAAAATTTTAGCTCCACAAACAAAAGAAAGTGTTGTTCCAGGCGATGATATCTCAAGGATCGTAAAAGAACCTGACTTGCTTATGATCAAGCAAGAGGAGGCACCAAGACCCATTCAGACACCTACAGAGTGTCCATTCATGTCTGAAGCTCCAAAGGAAAATGTGGAAACTCACATAAAAATTACCCTAAATATGAATAGTTTTCCTCCATGGGTAGAAGAACCACAAGATGAGACTCAACTATTTGATACCATGGAGTGTGCCTCGCCACCCAAGCATAGGGATCAGAGTGGACCTGTGCAGGACACAGCCATACAAAAGGTCCAGCAACAAAAAACTTCTCCAGGAACTGTGCCCGTACCACACCAAGTTAAAAGTAATGAAATAAAAATAGTGGCAGATAGTCCAAGTGCAGAAAATATACTTCCTCTTTATGAAGCAATTAAAAATGTCATTGAATCCCAGGTAAAAAATATGATTCGAGACAAATTTTTTCCTAATATACTGGAAAAAGTAAAAGACAGTAAGACTGATGATTGGAAGTCACGACATTTGGCAGGGGGTCCAGATGCAACATCCATGACAATACATCCCAAATTGCAGCCAAAACCTATTTTAGAAAAATTTACTTGCAAAGAAAAATTCAAGCCCACTAATCATTTAGAGTCAAAAGCACCTGAAATAAAACTGAATTTGATACCAGAGGTGGTAAAACAACCCTTCCAAAAGTTCAACTTTTATCAAAAACTGGCTATTTCAAAACGTAACAGTTGGAAGCTCTATCCAAGACATAAAAAAATGTTCTTTTTGTCTCTGAGAGGGATTGATACCATAGAATTTAACCTAAAGCACAAATACCAAAAAGACTCACCTCCTGTCAGCTGTATGAAGTCACTGATTGTTAATGTTTCAAGGGGCAGTGAAAAGATCATTACAAAGTTAAAGAGTATGAAAGAGCTAGAAACTGGAACATCTCCTTTGACTTCTGCTGGAGAGATGACATTGCCTCATATTCTCCAAAACTATTCAGTAGGAGAAAAAAACAAACTTCTCATACACTTTTCTATGAAAACACTGGAGATTCAAATGAAAGCCTTTCCCAGAATTGTAAGAGAATCTTACACAATGGCCAGGGCTCAGGATGGAAAGAAACCTTTATCTAAATGTATTCATTCTGGTGTCAAAGTACCAAAACGAAAAAACAGAGTTTTGTTACCTTTTGAGGAAAAATCTCTTCATCAAATAGATCTTGATTTACAACACAAATACCTTCGTTTTCTCCTGGGCTCTCCAGTCAAAAGTACATTGCCTAAGCCAAAGGCACTTCCCAAACATATTCTTAAATTACAGACAGTTGCGATACGTAAAAAACTAGACAATAGTGGAGAAAGTGGTGGTCTTTCCATTGATACAAGACCGTTAGAAGAACATATCTCTTTCAAGAAGCAAAGTTTCCATGAAAACTCATCATTAGTCAGAAATTTCTTGGAGCCCACTCAGGTGTGTGCCTCTGACCCTGATCAACACAACACAGTGCAGAAAGATACCATGGCTCTTTCAAAGTTAAAATCTCATGTGACTCCAGAAGAAGATAAACGATGTCATGTATGGTTTCAAGAAACAAATACATGTGAATCTGTTGATTTAAAGACTCAGGAAAAGACTCAGGATTTAGTTGATTCCCATTCAATTCAGAATTTTGAAGATTTTACTGATAGTCAGACAAATATTGAGAGTTCAGATAACTTGGAGGAATGCTCAGCTCTTGATGTACATGAGAGTGAAGAATGTGTGTTTTTAGATGCCAACCCTTATTTAAGTTGGAAATCACAGAATATTCTGTTTGAATTACAGAAAGACATGCCTGTGGAAAATCTCTACAAGAAGAAAAAAATCAAAACTGATTTGAAACCACTTTACAGTGAAGATTCAGGTTCCCATCATATTAGGGGCTGTCAAAAACATTCCTCATTTGTGACACCACCTTCTTACAAATCCCACAAAAGCAGGAAACATAGGTCATCCTCCAAAATGACACCAACTTCTTATGAATCTCACAAAAGCAGGAAACATAGGTCATCCTCCAAAATGACACCACCTTCTTATGTATCTCACAAAAGCAGGAAATATAGGTCATCTTCCAAAATGCGACGTCCTGACTCGTGGTGTCACAGTTCCTTAAATACTGTAGAGGTTTTGTCTGTATCATCTTCTGTTCCGTTCAGCAAAGAGAAGCTTTCGAAGACTACAAGGAGTGGAAAACGTTATTATTTAGTCCCCTTAATGGAATCAGATACTAAATTACATCTTGCAAAAAGCCAAGGCAAACCTCACAGGCATTTGGAAAGCAAAGGACGGAAGAAGGCCAAATTGGATTTATCTAGAAAGAACAACACTCCTTGGGAATGTGATGACAGTTATACACAGAGTAAAGAGAAATGCACAAGAAAGGAGAAAGTACGGGATTGTGAATCAGAAAGATCAGATTATTTCCCAAGCAAACATAAGTCAGCATCAAAACCTCCTCAAGAGGATATCAGCTTCCATTCTGAAAGAGAACAAAACCAGCCATTTTTTTATGCCTGTATACCATCAGACTCGCTGGAGATTATACCCCAAACCATTCTCTGGACTATTCCCCCCAACACTTTAAGGACGAAGAACTTCAGAATTCCCCTGATGGCCAAGATTTCAAGTTCTTGCAACATATGGAGTTCATCCAAAAAGCTGCTGGGGTCGCTGTTAGGGTCCTTCAGCCTTGTTCGTCAAAAATGATGTTACCATATCAAGATGCATCTCGAGGGGAAAGCTGGTCGCTCTTCTGATATTTATTGAAAAATAAAATCATATAAAGTCAAATGGTTTCCTCATGAAGTGTTTTCTAAACTGATACCTTTTATTTCTACAGTAGATTTGCACAGTTCTGGGAGGGATGGATGGGAAAGCAGATGATTTCTGGTTTGGTCCAGCCATGCGTGAGATCTCCCCTCAGTTTGTGCTACCTCGTTATAATCCCCAGAGGAGAAGCCCGCGGATGCCGAAGCCCCCTTCCCACCCTCCCCACGCCCCCCTGCCCATGACTGAAGGGTGAGTTGGAGGAATTGTAGCCCTTACATGAGATTGAGAGTACCCTGAAAGGTAGGAGGACATAGATACTGAAGAGAGACAGTTTCAAGTAGCAGCGAGGGTTCAACAATGTCAAATGTCACAAGATACAGGGATAAGTACTGGTTTTGAGGACCCATGTTCCTCTGACGGCTTTGTCCTTGTCCCCAACCACAAGTGGAACCCAGAGCAGCTCTGTGACCCGTACCTGCTCACCACCTGCCATGGCTAGGGCGTCAAGGCGCTTGGGGACCTCGGCACAGAGCACCTGCCACTGCATCCTCTGGGAGGGGCAGGGAGCCGCCCCACAGCACTGCCAGGTGAAGGGAGACACCTCTCAGTGCACCTGAACTACCTGCCCTCCTATTACTACCTGCCCTGGGTTGTGAGGGCCCTGGTGGGGGATGGAGCAGGTCCACCTGTAGACAGAGGTGATTGAGAGATGGAGTGTGATCTGGAGCACTACCAGCAGTGCACTCTCACCTTTGCCCTCAGGACTGCTGACCCCGCCCCCTGCTCCCAGCCTCTTGCAGGAGGCCCAGAAAGGCTGAGTTGACCCAGGGGCTGCCAGGAGAAGAACCCAGATGTGTGAGATTGGGGGTGGGGTGGTGGTGGGATTTTTAGCGCCAAGTGAATTTTTTTTAATGTATTTTGTACTGGCTTATTTCTTGTATGCAAATAAAATATTGGTCTCATTTGGAAAAAAAAAAACTTTGTTGCCTCATAAAAATTCCATAATGTTAATCATTTTATTATGTTTTATTATATTTTTCATATCACCATTATATTCATGCTAGGATAACAATGATTCCTCTATTATAAATGCTACTTGATCTCTTTAAAACACATATTTCCTATGTGTGGAATATTTGGGCATGCTTAACAAAATACAAAACTATAAAAACTTCCAATTTTTTTTTACCAAGGAAAGTATCTAATTGTATACAACTTACACACAACTTTTAATTTTAATAATGGAAACAATGAAATTATTTCACTTCTTGACATTTATCAAGACTTTAACTCCCTAAGACATGCACTACAACCACGCACTAGATTCTGTCATCCGTATGATGGTCTTTGCATCTGAGTCATGTCTGTTGGGTTTGACAATCCAATTGAGTATTTTATTACTTTTTATTATAGAGAATTTTGAGCATACACACACAAAAAAGACAATAGTATAATGTACCTCTATGTGCCCCTCACTCAGCCCTTAAACTTTAACCTATAGTTATACCTGCCTCATCCACTTCTCCATTAGTATTTTGAAGCAAATTACAGGTATATAATTTTATCTAAAAATATTTTACATATCTCTACAAGATAACTTTTTAACAACCATCTCATATCTAAGAAGTAACAATAATTACATAATATCAAATATTCAGTCAGATGATTTCCAACTATCTCATGAATGTCATTTTCTAATAGTTCCTATTCCATTGCTTTTTTTTTTTTTTTACAATTTTTTCAAATTGAAGAAACCAGGTTGTTTGTTCTGTAGAGTTTCCCACAACCTGCATTTTGCTGATAGTGTCCCCATTTCAGATTGAAATTATTTAACTTTGAATTCCTACTTGTTCCTTAAAAGGTCTTTAAATAGATTACACAGTGTGCACCATTTAGAGTAAAATGTAGTGTTTCAGAAGACTGCCTGTCACTTCTGGCAATGCACATTAGAGCTGTCACAGCTATAGGGCTATTATATATCTGCTGTATAGAGCTGTTCTATAGTTACATGTTCTATAGGGCTGTTACATAGTTATATGTTATATAGAGCTGTTGTATACTTAGAGCTGTTATAGCTGAAATAGCAAAATTTCTTACCATAAATGGTAGGGAGGGATTAAGTGACTAGTTCTCGTATTGTGAAGAACTTGCACTGAGACATCAAATTTCTATTTGTCAATCTATTTGAAAAATATTACAAAATTTTGAATACCAAATTAGATATGAAAGGGAGTATTTATTTAGAGGGAGAAATCAATACACATTTCAAATTGTATAAAGCTGATCAAACTAAAACCATCATGAGTCCAAAAAAAATAACTGCTTTTTATACTTGTTATTAACTGCTTAGTACACTTTTTTCCTACTTCTGTTTTTTGGCTGCGTGCTCTTTGATCACCTCTTCATAAAACAACAATTTTGTAATACAATTTTTCCTATAGAGATCAAAAGTAAACCAGTCTTCTGGGGGTTGATCAACACTTCTTGTTTATTATTAACAATTTAGAAAGTTCAAGCACATTTGCTGACTCAGTGACCATTTAGCACACCATTTCATCTGGAACAACCAGACTTCATCCGAACAGGTTGCAGAAAGTACTGTAAGGTGCAAGCTGACAAGCTGAGATGCATAAATGTGTTACTTTGCCCACAGATGTCCTTGCTGTCTGTGGTACTAGTATAGGTATGTACTCCAGAAACAAATATCATAAACTCTATGTCATGGAATCCTCATTAAAAAAGAAAGTATAGTGAATGCATCTGCTCTTTTGATTATCTTCCTTTTGGAAAAGAACGTCCTTTTTGACCAGATGTTGTAGAGAATGATTTATAGCTTACAATTTTACACACCTGATGCATGGAAGACTTTTCCAGTTTCCTATCCAAATCTTCCAAGTCTTATTTCTCCTCTGTGATCCATATTCCTCCTGCTCTGGGCACTGTAGGAAGCTATACAGCCTTGCACCCTCAAGTCCCAACCTGGGATGTGTCCTTCCCAGTGGGCAGAAGGATTCCTAGAACTTATCTCTATACCAGGATGGCCAGCATAGTTATAGACAAAAGTGAATGTCAGTCACATAAACATGTAGCCCACTAAACCCAAACTAAATGCATACTGACTCAACTTCCCCTGAGCCTAAACCCCCAAACACGAAGTCAGATGTGACAAAGTGTAAATCAAAGTGGAAAGCAAGAATACTTTTAACTAATTGGAGTTAAAATGTTTCACTCTCACAAATCTTTGGGGCCCTGAAGCTCAAGCTTCTTTAGCCTTTATGGTACATCTGCTTATGCAAATCAGATTACATTAATTAATTAATTTCCATATGCTAGCAACAAACATTTATTCAGTCTCTGCCATGTGCCAGGCCTTGTCCTGGGTGCCGGACCTAACAAAGCACAATCTCAACTTGGGAAGCTCACAGTTAACAGGTCAAGAAGAGACAGTCTTCGCAAAGCGCTGTGACATACGTACACAGACACAGCCTGGGGCATCTAATTTCCCCAACACACATGCATATCTTCCTGGTATCTTTTCTGGAGAAAACAAAAGCAGTTCTGAGGCCAAAATTATTTGTCCTAAGCCATCTGTCAAGAATTACCCATTTGGAATGAGTATTGGCAAAATGATGAACCCCCAAGCCAAATCTTCTGGTGACCCACATGGCCTGCCTTCTTTTAGACACACAAGACTCTGGAAGAACCAAGGCATGTGTTTCCTCTTGGCTTTAAAGACCCAAGTTACAACAGATGGTGATAGTGTAGCCATGAGCCGTTAAAACTAGGGAGAGAGATTTAGGCTTGTGTTTTGAGGTAATGAGGGAACTTGGGAGGGCAGAGTTTGTCATAAGCAAGATGTACATTTAGGTCTGAGAATTTCCTAGTTCTCCTGCACACAACTACACCCCTGCAAGGCCTGACGCATTACTTGGAAGAAATAGAGAAGGCAGCAGGAATTCATCCTTGAGTCAGAGGTTACCAAACTTTCTCAGGGCTTTCAGTGCCTCTGGTTTTTTTCATTACACTCCTAGGGCAAAATAAATAAGCCAACAAGTCTGCATATTAAGTAGCGTAGGTCCAAACAACTTAATTATGATTTATATCTTAACCACTTAGGAGTTGCTTGAAAAAAAAAAGCGATATAAATCAAAAGAAAAAAATATTTTTATTTCATTCTTAAATACACACTTACTAGTTGGATGTGTATACCTGTTGGACCCTGCACAACGTTTCAGACTTTGGGAATCAGATTGGACACTTCATGTTGACTGTTGTGCAGTACTTGCTTTTCTTTTCGCAACAGCTAAAAACCTCAGCTTCACAAAGAATTTACATAAAGGAAAGGAATGTAGCACCATTGAATGATTGTGAAGTCCCTTGAGCTAGTAGTTCACGCTGTGTCCAACAGATGTCGCTGTGTTTCCCTCACAATTTAAATCAATTCCACGTGGCCACAGGGCGTAGGTTTGGGACCGCCCAGAAACGCTAACAGACGGAGCAGGCGAAATAAAACCCCCAAGAAAAGACTGGTCTCTGTACCCAAAGGACCAGGGAATGGGAAGCTGAGCAGTACAGAACCTTTTTCACAATACCTGCTCTATTCCAAATACCACAAATAAATCACACCCTTTCCTCTCTCCACCTGGAACAGTGCCAGTGTGGACTGTTCCCTGTCTATGAGCTGACACATGGCCCCCATCCTACCAGCCCAGGGGTAAAGTGTCCATAGAGCCTGAGGGTGGTGCCCAGACTTCCACCAAATAAGGTAACTAGCTGGCCAATTAGAAGATTTAAAGTGGAACTAGAAAAAAGTCCAGAATATCTTCAAATAATACTCATCACACCAAGAACCAGGAACATCTCATCTCACCTCGGTGAGAAAAGACAAGAACCTGTGTAAGATTTTAAAGCAGTCATCATAAAAAATACTCCAATGAGCAATTATGAACACTCATGAAGCAAATGAAAAAATAATAATAATAAAGACACAGAAAAGAAATACAGGGTAAAAGGAAGAATCAATTGAAATTTTTCAAGCTGGAAAATGAAATAAAAGGCTCATTGAATGCGCTCAGTAGCAGAAAATGGAAATGACAAAAGAATCAGTGAGAAACTCCCAAACAGGATAAACCCAGAGAAATTCATGCCAAGATACATCACCATAAAATTTTTTAAAATATAAACAAAGAAGGGACTTCCCTGGTGGTCCAGTGGTTAAGAATCTGCCTTGCAATTACAGGGGACGTGGGCTCGATCCCTGACTGGGGAATTAAGATCCCACACACCACAGGGCAACTAAGCCCACACACTCTGGAGATGGTGTGCCACAACTAGAGAGAAGCCCGCATACCCCAACGAAGAGCCCATGTTCTGCAATGAAAGATCAACTACTGAGTCCATACACCAGATCAACTACTGAGCCCATACACCACAACTATAGAGCCAGTGGGCTGCAGCTACAGAGCCCACACGCCACAACTAGAGAGAGGCCCACGTGCCACAATGAAAGATCCTGTGTGCTGCAGCTAAGACCTGATGCAGCCAAAAATAAATTTTAAAAAAATTTAAATAATTACATAGGGAAAAAGTTGTTAAAAAAAAGAAAAACAAAGAAAGATATTGAAAGCACTCTCTGCTATTCAATACCTTCCAGTGAAGCCCCGTTTTACTCAAAGAAAAAAAATCAAAGTCCATACAACAGCCTCCAAGGCGCTATGTGATCTGGCTCTTCACTAACCTTCCAAGCTCATCTTATATTTCTCTTTCGTTGACTACATTCTAGCCACACAGGCCTCCTTTCTGTCCCTTGAATATACTAGGTATGCCTCCACTCAGGGTCCTTGCCCTAGTTATTCCCCTTCTCAGAATTCTCTTTTCCCAAATATTTGTTGAATTAATTGAATGACAAGAGTGGTAAAATGAGAGTATCTACCAGACACACATTCTAAAAGCCTTCCATTATTTCACTAAAATATTCTATACTGGCTTCCCCAGGTGCTACTCGGATAACATCCAGCTGTTATCTTGAATGATATGCACTTCTAGTGTCCAGATTATTGTCCCTTGTACTATCATTCAATAATAGCAACTAGTAGGATTTTTTAGAAATATTCATTGCCAAGTATTGTGCCAGGGAGAGCAAGATGGACCTAGAGTGAATTCAGTCAAGTTACAGGATACAAAATCAATATACAAAAATCTGTTGTGTTTCTATACACTAATAATGAACTATCAGAAAGAGAAATTTAGAAAACAATTCCATTTACAATTGCATCAAAAAGAATAAAATACCTAGGAATGAATTTAACCAAGGACATGAAAGATCTGTTCACTGAAAACTATAGGACATTAATGGAAGAAATTGAACAAGACACAAATAGGTGAAAAGATATCCATGCTCATGGATTGGAAGAATTAATATGGTTAAAATGTTCATACTACCCAAATCAATCTACAGAGTCAATGCAATCCCTGTCAAAATTCCAATGGCATTTTTCACAGAACTAGAAAAACAATTCTAACATTTGTATGAAACCACAAAAGACCCCAAATAGCCAAAGCACTCTTCAGAAAGAACAAAGCTGGAGGCATCAAGCTCCCTGATTTCAAACTATACTTCAAAGCCATAGTAATCAAAACATATGGTATTGGCATAAAAACAGACACATAGATCAATGGAGCAGAATAGAGAGCACAGAATTAAATCCATGCATATGTGGTCAATTAATCTACAACAAAGGAGGCAAGAATATACAAAGGGGAGAAGGCAGTTTCTTCAATAAATACTGTTGAGAAGACTGGACAGCCACATGCAAAAGAATGAAACTGGACCACTATCTTATACCATACACAAAAAATAACTCAAAATTTATTAAAAACTTGAATGTAAGACCTGAAACCATAAAACTCCTAGAAGAAAACATAGATGGTAATCTCCTTGACATCAATCTTGATGATTTTTTGGATTTGACACCAAAAGCAAAACAAGAGGAAAACAGGAAGAAGAAGAAGAAGAAGAAAGAGGAGGAGAAGGGGGAGGACTGCATCAAAAAGTTTCTGCACATGGGCTTCCCTGGTGGCGCAGTGGTTGAGAGTCCACCTGCCGATGCAGGGGACACGGGTTCGTGCCCCGGTCCGAGAAGATCCCACATGCCGCGGAGCGGCTGGGCCCGTGAGCCATGGCCACTGAGCCTGCGCGTCTGGAGCCTGTGCTCCGCAATGGGAGAGGCCACAGCAGTGAGAGGCCCGCGTACCACAAAAAAAAAAAAAAAAGTTTCTGCACAGAAAAGGAAACCATCAACAAAAAAGGCAGACCTACTTAATGGGAGAAAATATTTGCAAATCACATATCTGGTAAGGGATTAATATGCAAAATGTATAAAAAACTCATACAACTCAATAGCCAAAAATCTAACGGAATCACTTTGCTGTACACCTGAAACTAGTACAATATTGTAAGTCAACAATACTTCAATTTTTAAAAAGACAAGAAATAACGAGTTTTGGCAAGGATTCGGAGAAAAGGGAACCCTTGTGCATTATTGATGGGAATGTAAACTGGTGCAGCCACTATGAAAGACAGTATGGACGTCCCTCAAAAACTTAAAAATAGATCCACCATATGGTCCAACAATTCCACTTCTGGGTACTTATCCAAAGAAAATGAAAACACTAATTCAAAAAGATATATGTACCCCTATGGTCGTTGCAGTATTATTGACGACAGCCAAGACAGAAACAACCTCAATGTCCATTGATGGATAAAATGGGTAAAAAGGATGTGATTGATATATATATTTTTTCAGCCATTAAAAGAAAGAATGAAATCTTGCCATTTGTGACAACATGGATGGACTTTGAGGGCATTATAATAAGTGAAAGAAGTCAGACAGAAAAAGATATGATCATATGATCTTATAGGTGGAATCTAAAAACAAGCAAAAAGACAAGAAACAAAAAACCCAGACTCATGGATGTAGAGGACAGATTGGTGGTTGTCTGAGGTATGGGGTGGGGTGTAGACGAAATGCATGAAATGGATCAAAAAACAATCCAGAGGGAGAGGGAGATGGGGGGAAGCAATTCTATTACTTGCAGCAACAGTGATAGCTTTATACAATTTAACATTCCATTTCTTCTAAAATTCATAGTCTCCTGCAGGGAGAACATACTACCAAATGCCTATAGTTTTACTAATTTCATTTTAAGACATAAATTTCATATGTAAGATGTTTGCTAGTTAAAAAAAACTGTCAAAGATATATTCCTGATTCCTCTGGACAACATATAAACAATTCCATGGCTTTCCTGGCAACTCAGATAGACATTCCCCCTAAATATCCAGAGAAGCATAGTACTGCATCTTAGCCAACTCATTAGTAGATTTAGAACATGCATATCATCATAGGATTACAAGAGTTATTACAAAATAAGCCATATCACCTCTCCTTGCTGACAAAAATAGACTGGAACTCTGGAAAGGAAAGCTTGCCCTTCATCCAAGAATCTCAACTGATTGTGAGCTGCTGCACAGTAAATTTATCAGGACTCAGCATTAACCTGTGTTCATTCTAAGTTAACATGTCATCAGTTCTTCAAAACTCAGCTGTTGCTGCCATATCATTTTCCCAAAGGAGTAAATACATTTCAATATACATTCTAAACAGCGAATAATACCGTCCTGATGCACAATGCAGAGCCATGTGACCAGATCGTGACTGACCATTTTTTTAGGGAAGTTCTGTTCCCCCCCGGGGCCGGGGGAGCTCATCAGCCAACACTGATCAAGCACCAGGCACGCTTGATACACATCATAACATTTACTTTTCACGTGGACCCTGGCGTTATTACTCCCATTTTACGGATGTGGAAACTGAGGTTCAAAGTTTCGATAACTTGGCCAAAGTCACCAATTAAGGGGCAACATTTGAGTTCCACCCCCAGTCTAATTGCAAAGCCTCATTAGAGAGCAGGATACACAATTCATATTCCCTTTAAGATTGGGTATGAGATTTCAAAGGCAGCTACTTTAGGCTGTGTTTCCAGACACAGAGGGGAGGCACTCTTTGGTCCCCCTTTCGGAAGCTTTGGTCTCCTCTCTGCCCCTCCTTGAACTTCTCCGCACTCCTGTTTTTCCAAAGCTGCTACTCTTCCCCAACCGGCCAGCTGAAGCAAACAGGAAAGTGGAGAGGCACAGAATTTCCTGCCAGGAGACCATGGGGTCAGGTCCAGCTCTGTTACTATCTGCCCAACCTCCCTGGGTTTTCTATTGTAAAATAAGAGCGCTGTACTAGGTTAATGGTTTCCCCTATGTGAGCCTAAATAAAAGATACCCGACGTTTTAGCTGGCATAATCTCAGCTGTCTCCTAGCCTAAAATACCATGATTGGCAGTGAATTCTCATGAAGCCTTTCTTGACAGCTCCCACCAGCCCGTCCTCATCTCTTTCTTCTCTGAATTCATGGCTCATCATTTGCACATACAAGGCTGCCCCGACATTTACAGGGCCCAGGGCAAGAATGCAAAGGGAGACCCACATACCATTTGTCTAAATACGCAAAATTTATCAATAACTAACAAGCCCTTATATAAAATGTGTTCTATCCATCCTTCAAGGTGACAACTAAGTCTTCATAACGACAGTGCAGGAGGGGTAATCTTGGCTCAGGACTCTGGCCCACAGCCCTCCCCACTTCCTTCCCAACTTGGCCCGTTCTCACAAGGAAGGACATCACGTTTGCGGGTGTGAACACAGCAGCACACGCATGCAAGTTCCATCAACCTTCCCCAACACACACACACACACACACACACACACACACAGATGTCCCTTGCCCACTGCTGGGTCCTACCGTGTGTGTTCATTCTCTGGAGAAGAGACTTGGAAAGGAACACATTCAGACCCTGAGAGTTGGCTCAGGACCATTGGGATGGGGTGGAATCCTAGGAACACACAGCACGGTCCCAAAGAAGGTGGGTGGACACCTCCCCTGTCACACACTCAGCACACTCCTTCCTGGGAAGGTGGGCTCTCTACGGAAGAAAGCCGAGCCAACCAAGACATGGGTGCAGAGCAGGGGACCCTCTTGCTGAAGGCAAGGTCATTCCTTTCATGCTTTCTTACTTTTAGCTCCCCTTATTTTCCTCTCCTCAGATAAGATCTTTAGACAGTTTTGCTTCCTGTGGGTACCAGGTTTAGGTAAGAGAACTGGATATTTTACTCCCAGCCTATTGACAGGGTTTCCTTTGCAGAACACCTTTTCTCTTGCAAGATTCCTTACTTAACATTTATACAGAATTCTAGAAACCCGATCTACCATCAACCATTTGGATTTAACTATATATCACTAGAGTCATCGCTCAAAGCTATTTCCTCTCCACTTCATCTTGAAGTTGATTTTCTAATTTACTTGTCGTTTATTGTAACCAGATTTCTCTAGTATATTCATCACATGAAATATCGATGTTTCAATCTTTGAAAACACGTATGTCCACGTAGGTGTTTCTGTTGCTACCTGGATGTATGGTTCTTCAGCTGGATGTGGGAATCTTGGATTACAGCCATTTCTAGCAGCAGTTTGTAAATACCATCTAACTGTCTCCCAGCCTCAAATAATGACAAATGAGACATTCAACACTGCTCCAAATCTTTTTCTTCGGTAAATTTCTTATATTTTAGTTCAGAAGCTGCTCTGCTTTGTAGGGGGTGAGCCCAGCAGAGAGTGAGGAGGAAGCTAGCAAGGTCCTCTGCACCTGAATCCTGGCAGATCCCCAGGCAAAATATGGAAGTCTGGAAGCCCAGCAGCTATTTTGCTCAAAAGAAGTAGTTGGGCGAGGAAGGGGGCACAGAAGCGTTTGGGTCACCATCTCCCCAGAGAGCTCCCTACATTCACAGCACTTTATAAATGCACCTGTGAAATCTCGAAGAATTCTGACAAATTACCCTCCACGATGCCATTCCCTACTCATATACCATAATATATGATCATGTCTTTTCTTCTACAACCTCATAATGATTAGATACTGTCAATCTTTAAAAAATGTTTCCATCTAATGAATATTAAATGGTATTTAACTGTTATTGTTTAAATAGCTTTATCGAGATAGAGTTGAACACAGTAAACTACATATTCTTCAGTTGTACAATTTTCTAAGTTCAACACATTTGACACCCATGAAACCACCACCACAAACAAAATAATAAACATATACATCACTCCACAAAATTTCCTTGTGCTTTTTAAAAAAATCTCTCCATCCTGCCTTTCTTCACCCGCTCCACCCTCATTCTGCAGGAAACCACTGGTCTGCTTTCTGACACGATAATTAGTTTGCATTTTGTAGAATTTTATATAAATAACATAATTATTTTGAGATTCATCCATGATGTTGCGTATATCAATTGCTCATTCCTTCTTACTGCTAAGTAGTACTTCGTTTCATTGTATGAATATACCATAATGTATCAATTCACCTATTGTTAAACATTAGAGTAATGTCTAGCTTTTGGCTACTGTGAATAAAATTGCTGGGAGCATCCATGTACAGATCTTTGTATAGATGTACCCCCTCATTTCATTTATGTAAACACCTAAGTGAATGGCTGGATTTTATGGCAGACCTTTGTTTAACTTTTTACTAAACTATGGAGCCATAGTTCTGGAACACAGTCCTGGGTTCACGCCCACTTCTCTATGGCCTGGAAACTTGATGCAGGAAAACGGGTTAATCACAGGGCTCACCTCTCTTGTTTTCTGTTTCCCTGGGATCGCTTTCTTTTGTTGCCTGATGTTCAGTATTTTGGCAACCACTGTTTTCTACATGTTGCCTAGTTTTTTGTCGTTTCAGGCAGGTGGGTAAATCCAGTCCCATCTCACCTATGTGTAGAAGTGGACCTCTTCCTAAGCTTTAAATTCTTTTTTATTTTTGTCACACTTTAAAAAAAATAATAAATACATTTAAGGCTACAATTTTTCTGGTGAATGTTTTTTTACATATCCCGTGAATTTTTGATACTTTGTTCCTTTTCTGCTCATTTTAATGGCTTCTAATTTCTACTTTGTTGTATTATTTCATCTATTGTCTAAAAGACTCTAAATGATTTTATTATAAAACATGTCCCAAATTTCAGAGAACAGTACCATGAATGCCTATATACCATTTCCCCAGATTCAACAGTTAACAAGATTTTTCCACATGTATTTCAACTATGCATGTCTGTTTTCTTTTTCTTTGCTAACGTATTTTCAAGAGAATCCTAGACATGTCATTTCCCTCCAGCATATTTGTCCCTAAAATATAAAAACATTTTCTTCTTTAATCATAATGTTATTATCACATGTAATAAAATTAACAATAATTTTTCAGAACCATTTTATGATCAAGTTCTCCTGATTATCTCAAAATATTTGTACACATTGTTTATTCAAAATAGGATGGAATCAGGGTCCACTCATTACATTTGGTGGTTGTGCTTTTTAAGGTTCTTTTCATCAAACTGAGTCCTCCCCCCTCCTCCACCATTGGCTTGTTCAATAAGCCAGACCAGTTGTCCTATAGAATGTCCCACATTCTGATTTGTTTTTTCGCAACTCTGTGATTTTATTTAACTTCTTTTCTATCCCCTGTATGTCTTCTAGTTTGCCCTAGAGACTTGATTAGATTCAGGTTTAACTTTTTTTTTTGGCAAGAATATGTTACAGCTGGTGCTGTGTCCTTCATATTGCATTACATCTGGAGGCACCTAATGTCTGGTTTCTATTTTTAGTGATGCTAAGGCTGATCAAAGGGTTTGGGTGGTGACAGCCTGATCTCTCCATCATAGCTCCCCACCAATCACTGGTCAAGTGATATTATCCTTTGATGACTATTGCCTGATTCAATTATTTC
Organism: Mesoplodon bidens; assembly: GCF_964165515.1. Taxonomy (NCBI): domain Eukaryota; kingdom Metazoa; phylum Chordata; class Mammalia; order Artiodactyla; family Ziphiidae; genus Mesoplodon; species Mesoplodon bidens. The sequence goes on along the minus strand of NC_138174.1, from coordinate 69,267,597 downwards.
ATTAGGGGTGGCTAAGTGATACTTTCCTATCATTTCTTTCATATGTATTAGCTGGAATTCCTCTGTAAATAAGAACTGTCACTCTTCAGTTGGGCGATTTGATTATCCTGAAAGGTAAGATAACCCTTTCCTTCTAATTGCCAATTTTCAGAGTAAGAATTGGTGTCCTCAAGTGGGAAGCAGCCGCATAGCACAGGGAGCACAGGTCACATGCTTTGTGACCGCCTGGAGGGGTGGAATAGGGAGGGTGGGAGGGAGATGAAAGAGGGAGGAGATATGGGGATCTATGTATACGTATAGCTGATTCACTTTGTTATAAAGCAGAAACTAATACACCATTGTAAAGCAATTATACTCCAATAAAGATGTTTAAAAAAAAGAAATTGGTGTCCTCAGAAAAAACTACAATTCAAAAAGCTACATGCACCTTTATGATCATAGCAGCACTATTCACAATAGCCAAGACATGGAAGCAACCTAAATAGCCATTGACAGATGAATGGATAAAGATGCGGTACACATATACAATGGAATATCACTCAGCCATAAAAAAAAGAATGAAATAATGCCATTTGCAGCAACATGGATGAACCTAGAGATTATCATGCTAAGTGAAGTAAATCAGAAAGAGAAAAACAAATACCATATGATATCACTTATATGTGGAATCTAAAATATGACACAAATGAACTTAGCTACGAAACAGACTCACAGATGTAAGGAACAGACTTGTGGTTGCCAAGTCTGGGGGCAGGGATGGGGTGGGAGTTCGGGGTTAGCAGATGCAAACTATTATATATAGAATGGGTAAACAACAAGGTCCTGCTGTATAGCACAGGGAACTGTATTCAATGTCCTGTGATAAACCATAATGGAAAAGAATATGAAAAAGTATATATATATATATATATATATATATATATATATATATATATATATATATATATATATATATAAAATGCATGTATAACTGAATCGCTTTGCTGTACAGCAGAAACTAACACAACATTGTACATCAACTATACTTCAAAAAAAAAAAAAAATGAAATGG